>NC_090387.1:65178786-65478786 GCF_036365525.1 Heterodontus francisci | reverse complement strand
TGTGGGACATGTCTACACTGAGCCCATAGAATCTCACTTTTGAATGCTCCACTGGTTTGCCACTGAGCAAGGTGTTGGAGAAACATGGCTTCAGAAGCAGGAGGGTGGAGTTTTTTGGCTGGAGCTAAATAAAATGCAATGATTTTCCCAATATTTAATTGGAGAAATTTCCTGCTATTAAATATTGGGAAGACTGAAGCCATTGTCTTTGGTTTCTGCTCCAAACTACAAAACAGGGCAAAAGCATAAATATGAAACCAATATATCATGATACAGTATAAATACACTCGCACTAAATCAGGAGAGCCGCACTAAAAAATAATGTTCAGTCTTAAATAGAAAGATGCTAAAGGAACTCTCTGTCACCGAACATTATTTCATTGTTCCTTGATTCAGTTGAAAATGAATTAGAAGTGTACATACCTTGCCTTACTGATGATCTCATGACTATGACTTGGTCCAAAGGGGAACTGCCATTTGGATACATGTACGCATATGGAGCATCTAAAGCTACCAACTCCATCCCTTTCCCTGGCAACTGTCTGAGACCAAACCAGACTGTTCGCAACCTTTTGACCCTGACATGAGCTTCTGACCACATATCCACATCATCACTAAGACCATCTATTTCCTCCTCCATAATATTGCTTGACTTCATCCCTGCCTTCGCTCATCTGCTGCTGAAACCCACGTTCATGTCTTTGTTACATCTAGACTTGACTATTCTAACACTCCGTGCCGATCTCCCACATTCTACAGCACCCCCCGCCCGCCCCCCCCCCCCCCACCACCTCCCTGTAAACTTGAGTTCATCCAAAACTCTGTTGCCCGTGTCCTTACTTACACCAGTCCTGTTCACCTATCACCCCTGTGCTCGTGACCTACATTGGCTCCCGGTCAAGCAACAACTAGATTTAAAAATTTTCATCCTTGTTTTCAAATCCCTTCATGGCCTCATCCCTCCCTATCCTTGTAATCTCCTCCTGCCCACAACCCTCTGAGATATCTGCACATCTAATTCTGTCCTCTTAAGCATCCCCGATTTTAATTGCTCCACCATCAGTGGCTGTGCCTTCAGCTGCCTGGGCCCTAAGCTCTGGAATTCCCTCCCTAAATCTTTCTGCATCTCTATCTCTTTCTTCCTTTAAGACACTCCTTTTAAAACCTACCTGTTTGATCAAGCTTTTGGTCATCTGCCCTAATATCATCTTAAGTGGCTCAATGTCTAATTTTGCTTTATAACATTCCTGAGAAGTGTCTTGAGATGTTTTATTACTTTAAATGCACTATATAAATATATGTTGTTGCTGCCGTAAGTTCTGACTGATCTATGACTTGATGTTATAGACCAACAAAGAGATGGTGAAGGAGTTGTGGGTGATGATGGAGAATGAGAGATTGATGTTATCAGTATTCGTATGGAAACTGACTCTGTGCCTAAATACGATGTGCAAATGAGGAAAAGGAGGGGCAAGAGCAGAATCATGGATTCTGTAGAGATGAAAGTATAGGTACAGCTACTGCTGGGACAAATAGAAGTGGAGCCGAGTGGCTGCAGCCCCACAGAGAATGGAGGAGAAGTGGCAATTGACAATGGAGTTATCAGCCATGTTGAACATTGCAGTGAAGCTGAGTAGGCCATAATTACAGAGGATGTCGTTGGAGACTTTGACTAGAGTTACCTTGGTGGTGTGTGCATGAAACAAGCTGTTTGAAAGGATTTGAAAATTGAATATTGGGACAGGTGGCATGAAACTGAATAGAATATACGGGCGGCACAGTGGCGCAGTGGTTAGCACCGCAGCCTCACAGCCCCAGGGACCCGGGTTCAATTCTGGGTACTGCCTGTGCGGAGTTTGCAAGTTCTCCCTGTGTCTGCGTGGGTTTTCTCCGGGTGCTCCGGTTTCCTCCCACCGCCAAAGACTTGCAGGTGATAGGTAAATTGGCCATTGTAAATTGCCCCTAGTGGTGGTAGGGAATATGGGATTACTTAGGGCTAGTATAAATGGGTGGTTTTTGGTCGGCACAGACTCGGTGGGCCGAAGGGCCTGCTTCAGTGCTGTATCTCTAAATAAAAAATAAATATGCTCAAAGACCTTGGAGACAATGTGGATGGTCAAGGCTGGGTTGTTTGTGGGACTGATAATGGGCAGTTGAAGGGGAGATTGAATGATGCCTAGGCAAAGTGAGCCATTGATAGGGGCGAGAATTGGGGCAGGAAGGGGTAGTTGTGTGACAAGTTATCAACCATCTATCTAACACTTTACCACAATATATCAAATTGATTAAAAGCTTGAAAATCAAAGGGAATTTAGCTGTGAGCATAATAAGGCAGCAATGAGGAAAGGCCATCTTGATTAGGTTTGCTTAGGCTACAAATATTACTGTCAGTTTTGCTCAATACTTAGCTGGATTTGCTCATTAGAAGTTATGCACGTGTAAGGTCCTAGTGACTCAATTGTTAACTGACAAAGGAGAAGGCTATTAAATAAGAGAATGTAAATCTTTTTTCATGTTTTGTGTTTAAAGCTCAAGTTGGGAATTTCAACTTCTGGAGGGAACAACATCAAAAACTTCTGGATAGCCTCTCTCCAGAGCTTCTACATGACTATGGAGAAGAATATATTGCTGAAATACAGCAAAAGATCGTGGCAATTGGTCCTTCTTTCCGACAGGATGTAGGCCCAGTAGTCAACACAATTGTCACTGCTTTGTTAGCACAAAACCCAAAGCCTAGATACACCACTGAGTTTGTGATCGATGTGCTAAAGACTCTTTACTACTTCCTGCCTTCTTTGGTGACTGATACTGTTCTTAAACAGGTTTTTATTGCACACAGACTCCTACCAAGAGGTGCACGAGAGGGTAACATCAACCAGTAAAACTCTTAATACTTGTGACGTATATTGTATGCAATGCTTTCAAATTGTTAAATTTGTAATCTGTCATATTACAGGTCGCAGTCAATGAATTAATTTGATGTTGAGCTGAATGTTAATGTAAAATGCAAGTGTTAAGTAGGCATTGTACCTTTTCTACCAAATGAAATGGAAAATAAATAGATGTGTACTAGCAGTGAATAGTGATGCTTCATAAAAGCAGTTTTAAGACACCAATACTAATTCTGTGGGTGGTGTAAAGAGTAAGAATCATAAAAATTTAGAGCACGGAACGAGGCCATTCGGCCCATCGTGTCCACACAGGCCAACAAGTAGCCATCCAGTCTAATCCCACTTTCCAGATCTTGGTCCGTAGCATTGTAGATTATGACATTTCAAGTGCATATCCAAGTACTTTTTAAATGTAATGAGACTTTCTGACTCCACTACCCTTTTTTAGGCAGTGAGTTGCAGATCCTCACCACCCTCTGAGTGAAAATAGTTCCCCTCTAAATCTCCTACCTCTTGCCCTAAATCTTCACCCCCTGGTTATGGATCCCTCAACCAAGGAAAATAGGGCTTTCCTGTCCACTCTATCGAGACACCTCATAATTTAGTACACTTCAATTGGTCTCCTCTTAGTCTCCTCTGTTCCAATCTAGCTTATCCAGTCTTTCCTTGTAACTTATATTCTCCCGTTCAGGCAACATCCTTGTAATCACCTCTGTACCATCTTTAGTACAATCACATCTTAGTGTGGTGATCACAACTGCACACAGTACTCCAGCTGAGGCCTAACTAGAGTTTTAGATAGTTCCAGCATAACTTCCCAGCTCTTATATTCTATGCCTCAGCTAATAAAGGCAAGTATCCCATATGCCTTTTTGACCATTTTATCTACCTATCCAGCCACCTTCAGGGATCTGTGGATCTGAAGTCCCTCTGTTCCTTTACACTTCTCAGTATCCTACCATTTATTGTGTATTCCCTTGCCTTGTTATCCTTCTCCAAATGCATTACCTCACTCTTCTCCCGATTGAACTCCATTTGCCGCTGTTCCACCCACCTGACTTGTCCATTGATATCTTCCTGCAGTCTACAGCTTTCTTCTTCATCAACCACTTTTGGAGAAAATCCAGTTAAAACCCAATGATTCAACAAATTCTCCGGACTCAGACTTTGAGAATAAACAGACTTTATTCATGATATCATGGAGAGCACACCTTACCTAAAAGCGGTCCAGTGTTACTCTCTAGAACAAAGGAAATTCACAACGGATATACAGTTACTCAGCCCATCCCGGCTGGACACAATCCAATCAGAATGGTTATTGATTACATACATTACACATAGTACCAATTAAATCACTGATTAGGCATCATGTGGCGACCTGATCAGCTTATGCCTGCCCTGATCATCAATTGATGAACTCAGGTCCCATCCATTGTCCTGAAGTCTCCCAATTGTCACTTTAAATGGGCCTGCATTCCTGAAGGTGCCGGGCAGTCTGCAGATTCACTGATAAGAGGGGCCCCCTCTCGTTATCTGTGTTATGCTGTACCAAGCTCCAACTGTGAGCTCACTAAATCTGTCCCACAGTGCCTCGGGCTAAAACTCCATTTTGTATCAATATATGGCTCTACTTTCAACTCATATAAGAGAGAATATGTGTATACGTTCTCACTAGGATTATATTAATCTACTTACAAAATAATAGGTATAGAAGCAAAACTCAGCAAAATTGCTCCCACAACCACCCAAACAATTTTTGTATCGTCTGCAAACTTCTTAATCATACCCCTATATTCAAGTCCAAATCATTGATATATACCACAAAAAGCAAGGGACCTAGTACTGAGCCCTGCGGAACCCCACTGGAAACAGCCTTCCAATCATGCAACACCATCAACCATTACCCTTTGCTACATGCGTCTGAGCTAATTTTAGATCCAACTTGCCACTTTGCCTTGGATCCCATGGGCTTTTAATTTCGTGACCAGTCTGTGTGGGACCTTATCAAAAGCCTTGCTAAAATCCATATAGATTGCATCAAATGCACAACCCTCACTGATGCTCCTTGTTATCTCCTCAAAAAATTCAATCGTTAGTCATACACAACCTTCCGTTAACAAATCTATGCTGTCTTTGATTATTCTGTGTCTTTCCATATGTTGCTCAGAATTTTTTCCAGTAATTTTCCCACCACTGACGTTAGGCTGACTGGCCTGTAATTACTCAGTCTATACTTTTCTCCTTTTTTTTAAACAATGGTACAACGTTAGCTGTCCTCTGTCTTCTGGCACCATATCTGTAGCCAGAGAAGATTAGAAAATGATGGTCAGAGCCTCCACTATTTCTTCTCTTGCTTCCCTTAACAGCCTAGGGTGCATTTAATCCGGGCCTGCGGATTTATCCACTTTCAAAGATGTTAGTCTCCTTCATACTTAATTTTTCGCTATGTTAATTTCATCCTTATCCTTGATTGCAAACTCTGCATCATCCCACTTTTTTTGTGAGAAAAGACACAAAGTATTCATGAAGAATGATACCAACATCCTCTGCCTCCACGCACGGGTTAGCCTTATGATCACTAATAGACCCTACTCTTTCTTTAGTTATCCTCTTGCTCTTTATGTATGTACAAAAAATCTTTGGGTTTTCTTTGATTTTACTTGCCAGTATTTTTTCATGCCCTCTCTTTGCTTTCCTAATTTCCTTTTTTTTAAATTTCACTCCTATGCTTTTTTTTACTCCTCTAGGTTTTCTGCAGTATTGAGCCCTTGGTATCTGTCATAAACTTCCCTTTCTTTCTTTTCCTTAAGGGCTTAAAGGAGAGGATAATGAGGTAGCACATGGTGGACATATATACTGAATTTTCCTCTTTGCTGCTTCTGGGAAATGCTTCATTCCTAGCTACAGCCAAAAGGAAAACAAAGTGGCGACCCATTACATTAGGTCTCTGTCTGCACTGGACTAGGATTATCTCAGGATTCTGATGGTTTGTGCTTGAAGTAGCCTTCCCAGCCTCCCACCTCATTTTGCTCATCAGCTAAACTGTCTGGCACCCCAGTGGATGGCTGCCTTAAGAAAACTGATAGTTGGGATTGAAGTGGGACGCTTGCAAACCACTCTGTCTTTGAGAGGGGTCCTGGGGTTGACCTAAAGATGCAAGAGGACGAAAGGATCTGTTCTGGCAAGATATTGCCAGATCTTGTAGTGGCTGCGAGTTGGCATGTGCCCTAGGGTAATTGGTTTCCAGTTATAGCTCGTTACAACTGAGGCGCAGTCCTCAAACTAGGTGGAGTCTCCCAACGGGGCTACCTGGCAACTGATATTCTGCTGGCTAACTCCCCGGATGTTTCTCTGGGGGAAAATCAACCCATTGGAAAACAATTGGGATGAGACCAGAAGGCCTAAATCAGAGTCATACTTCATTATGCTCATGAATATTAATCAAGGATAGTCAGCATGGCTTTGTCGGGGGGATCATGTCTAACAAATTTGATTGAATTTTTCGAGGCGGTGACTAGGTGTGTGGATGAAAGAAAAGCAGTTGATGTAGTCTACATGGACTTCAGTAAGACTTTTGATAAGGTCCCGCATGGGAGATTGGTCAAGAAGGTAAGAGCCCATGGGATCCAGGGCAATTTGGCAAATTGGATCCAAAATTGTTTATAGTGTACATTAATAATTTAGACGTGAATATAGGAGGTATGATCTGTAAGTTCGCAGGTGTCATGAAAATTGGTGGTGTCGCATATAGTGAGGAGGAAAGTCTTAGATTACAGGACGATATAGATAGGCTAATGAGATGGGCAGAGCAGTGGCAAATGGAATTTAATCCTGAGAAGTGTGAGGTGATGCATTTTGGGAGGACTAACAAGGCAAGGGAATATACAATGAATGGTAGGACCCTAGGAAGTACAGAGGGTCTAAGGGACCTTCGTGTACTTGTCCATAGATCACTGAAGGCAGCAGCACAGGTAGATAAGGTGGTTAGGAAGGCATATGGGATACTTGCCTGAGGCAGTCCGTGTAGAAATGCAGCAAGACCTGGACAATATCCAGGCTTGGGCTGATAGGTGGCAAGTAACATTCGCGCCACACAAGTGCCAGGCAATGACCATCTCCATCAAACCATCTCCCCTTGTCATTCAGTGGCATTACCATCGCTGAATCCCCCACTATCACCATCTTAGGGGCTACCATTGACCAGAAACTGAACTGGAGTAGCCATATAAATACCGTGGCTACAAGAGCAGGTCAGAGGCTCAGAATCCTGCGGCGAGTAAGTCATCTCCTGACTCCCCAAAACCTGTCCACCATCTACAAGGCACAACTCAGGAGTGTGATGGAATACTCTCCACTTGCCTGGATGGGTGCAGCTCCAACAACACTCAAGAAGCTCAACACCATCCAGGACAAAGCAGCCCGTTTGATTGGCACCCCATCCACCACCTTCAACATTCACTCCCTCCAGCACCGACACACAGTGGCAGCAGTGTGTACCATCTACATGATACACTGCAGCAACGCACCAAGGCTCCTTAGACAGCACCTTCCAAACCCGCGACCTCTACCAACTAGAAGGACAAGGGTAGCAAATACGTGGGAACACCACCACCTGTAAGTTCCCCTCCAAGTCACACACCATCCTGACTTGGAACTATATCGCCGTTACTTCACTGTCGCTGGGTCAAAATCCTGGAACTCCCTTCCTAATCGCACTGTGGGTGTATCTACCTCACAGAAGGCAGCTCACCACCACCTTCTCAAGGGCAATTAGGGATGGGCAATAAATTCTGGCCTAGCCACCGACGTCCACATCCCATGAATACATTTAAAAAAATTAGCCAAGGCATAAAATATAAGAGCAGGGAGGTTATGATGGAGCTGTATAAAACACTAGTCAGGCCACAGCTGGAGTACTGTGTACCGTTCTGGTCGCCACACTATAGGAAGGATGTGATTGCACTGGAGAGGGTGCAGAGGAGATTCACCAGGATGTTGCCTGGGCTGGAGCATTTCAGTTATGATGAGAGACTGGATAGTTTAGTTTAGAGATACAGCACTGAAACAGGCCCTTCGGCCCACCGAGTCTGTGCCGACCATCAACCACCCATTTATACTGATCCTACACTAATCCCATATTCCTACCACATCCCCACCTGTCCCTATATTTCCCTACCACCTACCTATACTAGGGGCAATTTATAATGGCCAATTTACCTACCAACCTGCAAGTCTTTTGGCTTGTGGGAGGAAACCGGAGCACCCGGAGAAAACCCACGCAGACACAGGGAGAACTTGCAAACTCCACACAGGCAGTACCCAGAATTGAACCCGGGTCGCTGGAGCTGTGAGGCTGCGGTGCTAACCACTGCGCCACTGTGCTGCCCCTAAAGGCTAGGGTTGTTTTCCTTAGAGCAGAGAAGACTGAGGGGGACCTGATTGAGGTATACAAAATTATGAGGGCCATAGATAGGGAAGATAGGAAGAATCTTTTTCCCTTAGCGGAGGTGTCAATAACCAGGGGGCATAGATTTAAGGTAAGAGGCCGGAGGTTTACAGGGGATTTGAGGAAAAAGATTTTCGCCCAGAGAGTGGTTGGAATCTGGAACACACTGCCTGAAGGGGTGGTGGAGGCAGGAACCCTCACAACATTTAAGAAGCATTTAGATGAGCACTTGAAATGCCATAGCATACAAGGCTATGGGCCAAGTGGGTAGGTAGTAGGATGTGATGGGGAATATGGGATTAATGTAGGATTAGTATAAATGGGTGGTTGTTGGTCGGCACAGACTCAGTGGGCTGAAGGGCCTGTTTCAGTGCTGTATCTCTGACTATGAGAATCGATAGGTGCTTGATGGTCGGCACGGACACAATGGGCCGAAGGGCCTGTTTCTGTGCTGTATGACTCAATGACTCGAATATATTTGTGTGGGACTTTGTATGCTAATTGAACTGGATTTATCTCCTGCTTTTTCCAGCATTGATTGTTGTCCTGTCCTACGAGCCTCGGCCCTTTCATCAAGGTTTCCGAGTGAAAATAAACTGAGATATAAATCAGTTCTTGTGCATTAATCTTTCTTTCTTCTGTTAGATTTAGCTTACTTGAAAGCAAAGCTTTGAGAACATAACCACCTTCAGTACTTCCAGCCTTACATGTGATTAGAATCAATTTTGCTGCAGTATGAAACATGCTTTATGGCAATGTAAAGATCAAAGAAGCCCCGTTTTGGGAAAACAAATCAAAAGCCATTCAAAGGCTAACTACAAATATTTATAAAAATGTTCTTGGGTCTTTGTGAACCATTCTTTTACAAGTTATTGTTGCACACAGACAGTTTGATGGTTAATAAAAGTTATGGAGCCTATGGCTTAGAAATTCCTGGCAGCATAAACCTTTTTCTTTGTCAACACCTCCAGTGCTCCAGCAACTTGCAGTAACTTGTCAGAGAACCAACAAATGCATGAAAAAACTGCCTGTGATACAACATAGAACATTAGCACAGTCTTGCCTGTATCCATAAAAGTCAACTTGGGACCTCAATTCTAAGGATAGTGCTTCTTCCACACTACTGTAGGGAGTAGAAGTGGGAGCCAGTTTGGTGCCTACCGATGTATCAGGGAGGACAATGGTGCGTTATTCAGAAGAGCCAATAATGTCATTGCTGTCAGCAACTGGCCAACTTGAGCAATGAGTGGGCAACACAATTTTGAAGAACTGCTGACTTTTCCAGGACAGAGGGCTGTCTGCTCATGTAGTCTCAGTATAGACTTTGCAACCAACAGCATAGAATCAAGCTGCTCATCGCCTGCGTCTTTGGAAGATCTCACTATGTTTTCATTTTCAGACATTCTACACTATCCTTTTTTTTTGAAGGGTGGAAGACTGGCACCAGGGAGGCAAAAAACCTATGTGCCAAATGCAAACTGGAGTGGAATATAGATGCAATAAAGCTATAATCAGAATTACCAAACATATCATTGGTATCTTAAAACAGCACCTCTCATGATTGGTTCAATCAGGGACAGTATGGGTAGCTACAACCAGGATTTCCAGAATAATTTGTCTGCCTGTGCAAATCCATGACACCATAGAAGGTAGAAATGACACAGGGGATTAGTGGTGGTACCAGCAGTACAGCAAGGAACCCTGACATGCCAGCTACTAATTCCAAAACCCTTCCAGGAAGTATTAGAGCTGCACCATTCCTTAAACAAATAAGAAACATCTATCACATTACCAAGTTCAAACCAACTTGTCCAATGCTGTCATACCAGTTCTTCAAATAGCATCTCATGTTGGGCTCCTGCTGTCGTGTAACCAAGGACAAATAAACACCAGGCACAAGGTTCACATTTAATGCAGGGTATTTATTTCTTCTATTACCCAGTGGGCAAATGTTGACAGCTGGAGTTGGCATGGTGCTGCCCCCTCTGTGCTTATGTTAGTGGCTACCAGTGTCCCAGCAGGCTGTATGGCCTTGCATTGTGAGGGGCCCGCAGTTAATAAATAGTGCAGTTTGTTCCCAGCCCCTTCCTGCAGAAGTATAGTAATCAGATCATGATCTGGCTGACTGAAGAAGTGAAAAAGTGAGAAATAGATTGTCTGAATTTTGCCCCACGGTGGCGTGATTCACAGAACTGATGCAACTTACAGGTGTAACTTGTAGCCTGTGCTAGAGGTTTAGCCATTATACATTGTGGTGCAAATGTACCAGACAGATTAATTGTTTTGATTTTAGATTACCCCCAAAAACCCTCCAATTGAATTGTATGCTAAGATTCAAATGGTGCTCTGAGACTGGTAGTTGACTGGTGTTGCAAGCTTTAAGCTATTTCATTTGATACTAGGCATTTCTGGGGAGATGGGAAATAGTCCTTTAAGGTTGTGCCTTCTCTCTCTGATGGCCATGCTCTATAGGTCCAAGATGTGTAGGGTTGTTGTGATCAGCCTTGCCAACAGCTTTCCCATGTTTAGAACATTAGTATGCCCTCGGTTGACGACAGAATAGGAGCACATGGTGCCCACTGATACGCTTAAAGAATTCTGTCATCAATCACATTGCAAGACAACTATTGTAAGAGAAAACCTGTACTTAAATAGCACCTTTCATGACCTCAGGACATCCCAAAACTGTTACAACCAACAAAGTACTTTTGAAGTGTAGTTGCTGCAAAGTGGGAAACGCAGCAAGCCAATTTGCACATAGCAAGTTCCCACAGGAAATTTGAGGCCATTATTTTTAGTTATATAGTGGGGTGGGTGAGAACTGTCATGGTGATCATATACCATAGCCCTCTTTTCTGGTAGAACGTGGTTGGCTGTGACACAGATGATTCAGGGATCAGATTTGTTACTGGTTACATGGTTCTGGGTCGGAATGGTTGTACTTTCGAAGAGTATGATTGATTGAAGGAACAGTATTTTCTTACATATGATTAGTCTTTGGTTCAGGAGTTTTTGTTTTATCATACTGAATTCTTAGCACTCCTTAATAATGCACATAAAATTACTTAATGTCAAGGATCTTCCTTTAGTTATTAATAAATAATACGTGCAGGCAACTACCACTCAAAAGGATTTAGAAGCTCGGAAAATAGCATCACTTGTTAATTTAGGTTGACAAGGTACCTGAGCAAGATGGGGAACCCGTGACCCACCACCCCCCAGTATTCTCAAATAAGTAAGTGAGCAAAATGTTGAGTCTATGGGCTGACTTTTATGGGACCCTAAAGACAGGTACAGAGGCGGCGGAGACCCATAAGATTGCACGGTAAGTGGCGAGGCAGAGTGCCCATCGCCTTACTGACACCTTTCAATTTAGTCTGGAGCAGGGAAGGCCAATTAATGGCCACTTAAGGGCCTTTTCCCTCCTCCACCTCAATTTAATAGAAGACGGAGGGCCGCAGGGAAACGCCGCCAGATTCCTAGTGGGGTGGTGGGTGTCCCTCCTTTGTGAGCAATCCAGGGCCCCTGGAGAGCCCCACCCCTCCCCCCCCCCCCCCCCCCAGGAAGACCCCCACCATCACCAACCCCACCCTGTTGCTGGGACCTGCCTGAATGGGCCCGGCGATCCCAACCCCACTTACCTGTCCTGGGGTCTTTGACATCCTCAATACTGCAGGGCCTAATGCAGTACTGGCAGTCGCCACTGCTTCCAGTGACGCTGCTGGTACTACAGAGTTGCTGGACTTCCGATTGGCATGCAGCTCTTGGAGGTGGGAGCTTGGCCCTTAAGGGGCGGCATCCCCAACGGCGGGCAGTTAATTGCCTGTCTGCCATGGAATTGCAATAGGAGTCCGATGGAGGGCCGAGGCGGGGTCTCCCCCCATCTTCTGGCCTGCCTCCAGGACCCCTGCAGCCAGAACAAAATTCAACCATATAGTTGTGAAATTTGACCTCTTCGCCCCTGGATTGTGCCGTTCCGCTTCCAAAATGGCAGCCAACAATAATCACACCCAAACTGTGTGTGCATGCCACCAAAGTTATTTTGGTGTGGGCGTTACCATGCATACGGGAGTGTCTGCCAGAAGTATACAGTGTAAGCAGATCGTGACATCAATCAGTGTGTAACATTGACACTGTCATTTTAGAGCTTACTGCTTCACTAATGTCCTCTCCTAACCTCGTACAGGAAGGACCCCCGCCAACACTATTTAAAGGGATCATCAACTGCTTAAAGATCAGTTGCTGGTTGATTCCTCCTGTGGCTGATGCCACAGTTGTTGAAGTGTTTGATGGTTTCCACATTTGTTTAAAGTTGCTAAAGTCTACAGGGAGTGGTTTGGCACGTGCTGAAGGTCTTTGTCCTGACTTCAAACATTCTGCACAAACTACTTGCTCTCAGACAGGGATGCAGTAGGATGCATCCCCTTTGGTTTAAAGCAAGATAAGGAGAATGAGCAGAGGTGACACACAGCAGGACAAGCTGCTAGAAGAGGGAGTAGAAGAATGGGGAGAAGGGCTCTCGGCAAGAGGCCATATCCATCCAGGGTGCTCATGGAGTAATAGTCCTACCTGAATCTCAGTAAGGAACAGTATGACATACCTTGCTGTTTCACTTAAGGTTCCCTTACTGAAATCTGCCACCTGCTGCAGCCACAACTGCAACCTCAGAGTATGGTGAGGGCGCCATTGCCAGTGGCTGTGAAGGTGACTGTGGCCATGAACTTCTATGCATCTGGCGCCTTCCAGGCTGGAGCTAGAGATATTTGCCACATCTCCCAGTTTGCCATCCACTGTTGCATGAGAGAGGTCACTGAGGCTCTATATTCCAAGGGAGGTGAATATATTTCATTTTCTCTTGCCAGAGAGCAGCAGGCAGAGCAAAGAAGTGGCGTCTTGAGGATTGCAGGCTGCTCCATGGTGCAGGGTACCATTGAGTGCACGTATGTTGTTCTGTGGGCGCTGCATGTTAACTGTTCTATATCGGAAACAAAAGAGATTCAACTCCCTCAATGTCCAGCTGCTGTGTGACCATGCTCAGTGAATTGTGCAGGTCGATGCCTGGTATCCTGACAGGGGCATGATGCCTTCATTCTGTGGCAGTTTACTGTGCCATCTACATTTGAGACACCGCGACAAACTAGAGGGTGGCTACTGGATGACAAGGTCTATCCTTTGCTGACATAGCTCATGACTCTGATGAGCAATCCAGGCATGTGTGGGCAGTATGCATACAATGAAAGCCATGCTGCCACACGAAGTGGTAGAGGAGACTACTCGGGTGCTGAAAAGACATTTCCACTGCCTGGACTGCTCTGCCGAATCCCTGCAGTACTCAGCAGTGAGTGTCAAGACTTGTGGTGGTCTGCTGCATGCTGCACAACCTCGTCATCATGGGGGCAGAGCCCTTGCCAGCAGTTATACAATGACAGCCTGAGGAGGAGGAGGAGGAAGAGGAAGGGAGGAGGGAATCAACACAGCCCCTTTCTGACTGGGTTGTCTGTGTTTGACTTATCCAATTGTAATACCAGTAAAGGCAACCCCAATTGACATTCACCAACATCAGACCTTCCCTTCCCTCTGTCACCATCACAGGTCCACCTGGCTACAATGCCAACACAAAATAAACATTCCAAACCAAATTTATAAATCAAATCATGCCATATTGCACATAAAAATTAATAATCACCCTTGTGCATTTCCTTGGTAGATGTCTTCCTTGGGTCTTTGCCTGTCCTAGTGCTCCTACGCGGTGCTACCCCAGTGGCTGCAGCATGGCTGGTGGAAGGCTCCTGACTTTCAGTGGGGGAAACTGCAGATGGTCTTGCAGGATGACCTTGAGCATCTCTGGTCCTAGAATGTCATGGGTGGCAGCAGTCCGGGTTGGCTGGCTGACAGGCATCAGCAAGGGCACTGGTGGAGTGGCAGTAGTAGTGGGAGGATGAACCCTGAGAGAGTCCTGAGAGAGGACAGCAGGTTCGTGCTCCACATAGCCACTGGCAGACCCTCGGGGTGGCAGCTCAGCGATCATAGTAATCTGTTGGAGGACAACTTGCTAGATTGTTGTGAGACCCTGCAAACCCCTTTGAGCATTGGTAATCGCAGCCATGATGACAGCAGTCTGGGCTTGCATGATGGCAAGCTGACCTTGCATGACTTCAGTCTGAGCTTCCACTGCAGCACTCAGACATTGCGTGGCTTCTGCATGTGCTGCACTGAAATCTGAGACACAGCCATCAGACGCTGCATCATGGATGAGTGCTAATGGAGTTGGCCACCACTTCCATGCTGGCAAAGATGGTGTCCAAGCTCTGCACAAAGCCCTGTGCCAAGTTGGTGCTAGACTCCTCCATGTTCCTTGACAGTGGCTGCAGGTTTTCTGGCAGGCCTGCCAATGCACCATGCATTTTACTGTGCATGCCCATCAGCTTTCTTCTTTTGGCCACCCCCATCAAAGTGCTCATTGGAGTCTCTGCAACAGAACTCAAGTATGACCTCGCCCTCTGCCGAGCTGGCACCTGTGCTTCCCTTGTCCTTTGACCTGGTTATTGGCCATTCGTGCCCGGTGTCTCACAATATCAAGATCCCGCCTCTGAACTATCCCTTAAAACACGTGCAGTGTCAGTTTCTGAGCTGGTGGCTGTGAGTGTGAGAGCAATTGACAGTGTTTCTTCTTCATCACTGTCTTCCTGCTCTTCTACCTCTCGCTCTTCCAACACTGCCTGGTCAGGTTGCAGTTCTTGAATATCTGAAAGGGGAAAGGCACAAGGTTATGATTGTGGTGAGGGGAGGGCTGGAAAGGAAGAGGTGCATGCTTATACAATCTGCAGCTTGTAAATCAGAAGAGATTGTGGAATGAGGGGGTAGTGAGATGTGAGAAGAAGGATTAGGTATGCAGATGCTCTCATCTTCCTTGAGTCAGCCCTGCTGCCGGCTACTACCTCAGCCGTGGCAGCTCAAATCATGGTGACCACCGTCTCCTCCATGGGGACAAGGACAAGCAGTCATGCCTGTCCCCTGCAGGTTAAGCCCTCCTACCTCTGGTTGTGCGTGACCTTATCCTGCAAGAAAGAGGGAAGTGCATCAGTAAATGTGGTGCAATCTGATGTGGCTGTCATGGTTGAATAGCTGGCAGTGTGTGCAAGCTGTGAGATGTGGGTGTGAGGCTTGCAGCAGTGCTAAGTGTGTGAGGGTGAGGTAAAGCTATGAATGTTAGGTATGAGTTGTGAGTGGTAGAGATTGTTGGTAAGTGAGTGTTGGAGGTGTGGTGCATTGAGCAGTGTGCGAGGCTAGTGGTGTTGTTGGTAGGATATGGCATTTAAATATCAATCCACTGACCTTGACTACTTGTGTGAGTTCATTGAATTTTAGTTGAAACTGCATCCAGGTCCTTGGGGCTAGACCCCTGGCCTTGACCGCCAGAGCTACATGGTCCCATTGCCTTCACGAAGTATGTCTGAACGCCCTCTTGCCCCCTCTGGATAGATCACATCTCTCATCCTCTCCACCTCCTGCACCAAGGCCAAGACATCAGAAAACCTTGCAGCGCACTCTCTCCCATGTTTTGCCATTATTGAGTGTTCCCCATGTCAAAATCACGTTTGAAATGACATCCAGCACAGAAGAAAGCATCTTTATTTTTTAAAATAGGTTCCATGAAGTCAAGATCCCTAGGTTTATTAACCAGGGTGGGATGCAAGCTGACCCCCTGGACAGTAGGTTCCTCCTGCATCTGCCCACTAGGCCACTGTCCAGTTCCCTGGAGTGGATGTATTTGCGCTGATAGTAGGGACGGATGGAGTGCGTGCTGTGAAGTACTGCTGTGCCTGGGTACAGTGCTTGACTGCCTCAGCCTCCCGTGGCACTCATCCAGAAATCGAGGAAAATAATGGTGTTTTATGTGCAATAGTAGGAGCGATTCAATATATTCTTTATTGCCAGTAGGTGAATAAGAGAATAGGATAACAATGAAGAGCAGTGGGTGCTTAGCATGAAATCTAAGCTGACAATAGCCCTCCAATTGCTCCATCTCCAAAATCATCAATGTTCTCCCTTTGCAGTGTTCGTCCTTCAATGAGCTTAGGGGTTGACATTCTGTGAGAGTTCCCCTCTGGTTGTTATGGATTATCTTTGCCTGCAACCAGAGTAGGGATGAGAAGTTCCAATTGCCAAAATTAATTGCAGTATTACTCAAGTGTCAGAGTGCAGCCCACATTGGGTTTGATGACATGTAAATGCAATATTAAGCTTTGTTGGATGGGAGGATTCTTTTGGCATGAATGCCACATGAGAATGTGTGCAAAGGAACACTTCCAGGTGAAGGCTGGGGGTGCAAAGTGCATCCTGTTGCATAATCACTATTCATGTTAAGTTTTGAAAGTATTTTAAGATAGTGCAAAGCAGAAGTAATTATACTTGGTACATTGCATAAGTGGAAGGTTTTCCTATCTTGGCTGACCTGGTGAGATCACTAAAGCTCCTCTGGATTTGCTTGTTGGTGCACTATATGGTGAAGGAAGTCAGATACCCTAGGCATGTGTACAGGATTAGGATTTGGTTTGATCTCATATGATTAAGGTTTTTGCTTTTTTTAACTTATAAATGACTTGTGGATTTGCACTGCAGTTAGAAATAATGAAATGGTTAAAGTTATTCATTCTCAGGATACTTTGGGGTTTAATATACCAGGGTACAGTTTAGCTGACTGAGCCATTTGGCTTCTGCTGAAAGTGCCTGTTGATTTCCTTTTGTCAATGCAATGGGCCCAAGTTAGCGATAGGAAGCCAAGATGATAAACAAGTTGGCGCTTGGTATTTTGTGGGAGGTACCTCATTCTAGGGGCCTTGTTCACAATAAGTATTATCCGAATGTATTGAATCATCTAGGGCAGTGTGGGTGACTACAAGCCAATAAAGATCCGAAGCTTTCCTTCACAATTTGTGGAGTCAGGATTGAAAGAATTGATAAAGTTATGTCTCTAGCCAGAGGAAAACAGGGGTAATGGTGTTTATTTCTATATGTGTCTACTGCTTAGAGACATTGCATGTGTCAAAAACTTGGGCGAACACAATAAATGGATTACATTCTAACTATATTTGGTGTCAAATACATGCATTCACTAGTCGCCGCCACCTCTGATTCTCCGTGGGCTGGTGCTGCTGCTCTTAGGGCCCTGTGGCACTCGGTGCCCAAGAAGACCCACTTCCTGTACCTCACTTCCTTCATGAGAATTTCAATGGATATGTCTAAGAAAAAGGCCGTACTCTGACCTCCTGCATCCTGACAGCCGTTGGTCAGGATTTTCCTCACTAGTGTCATCACTGATAGATGTTTGGTGGCTGGGCTTCCCACCTGCCTGGATTAATCTGCATTAACCCTGGCAAATTCTCCAGGGTCGGGTCCATTGCCATATTTTTCATGGGTTCCTAGCGGTATTGTCACTACCACTTTGATGCTTACCACTTGGGAGGGTTGGTTAGAGGGAGGATGGGACATGGCAATCTGACACCTGTAGCTTAAAGGGCCAGCTGGCCTCCTAAGATGAAAATATGTTGCTGGTTCCAATAAGTATGTGGAAATTCGCCACTATGCAAGTTTAATTTTGTAGGTTGACCTGTATGGAAGTACAATACAATATACATTTTCCATATTCAAGGAATAAAAATGTATTTTTATATTAAACAATATTTAAGTAGTTGCAAAAAAAGAGTGTAGGATTTGTAAGCTAGAGTCTCTCTTCAGTTTATTAATTGTTACCTCCCTTGATAATACATTCTGGTTTAGTAGAGAACTGAATGTTCTTTGGCCTTCCTAACTTGGCTTCATTACAGGCACAGAATCCTTGATCTGCTCTGTTTGCGATCCCAGGACAGTGCCAAGGCATTTTTAAATGTTTAACTGTTGCACATGACTGATTGTCTCTGGTAAGGACCTTTGCTGTTAAACTCTTGAGTTTCTGTCAGCGAGCTGAAACAGTTGAACAAAGAGCATTTGTTTTGGCACCAGCAGGGACCCCAGTGAGTCTCATCAACCAGGGTTGCCTTTCATGCTTCAATGTACAGGTTAATGCCATGTGAAAATCAGTTGTAATAATTTTCAATATGGCTTACAGATACCTTGTAAACAATCCAAAGTAATCTGCTGGCTGACCAATGTTGCTGTCCTTGTTCTGTATATTTGGATCCATTTTACACAGGCTTACTCAACCTCTATGGGAAAAAGCGGATAATTCTTACAATTTAGAGCTTGGTTACTGTACCTAAGACATTTTTACTATCTGAAGGTTATAGCCGCCAATCTAGTAGATTGACTTGCTGCAAAGGGATATAGTGTTTGATTTAATTTTACTGGCGCCACACTGAAGAAATAGTAGAACCTGGCACTCGGGCAGCTTGTCGCTGCCAGAATCTCTAATTCATGCTCCAAGAATCGTCTGGAAAAACATTTTTCTAGTAAATTGAACTGTATTAGTAGATGCACTGGTAGCACCAACATGCTGTTGCACTCCAGGTTGGCAGACCATGTGTCTGTACCTTGCTGTCCACAGTGTCAATAGGGGGAGGTACAGGGCCTTGGGCAGTTCTTCCCTACAGCAGGAAAGGGAAACCATTGAGCAGTAATCCTCTATTGTTCTTTGTGTGCCTTCTAACATTTATTTACAGAGCTCAGCAACTGCTCCAGTAAGTCAGGAAATAGTGTCAGCATGGGAGATAACCCAAAGAGAGTGTTTAATTTTTAAGATAATCATACAATTAAGTGTAACTTTTCCTCTCAAGAATGACACCTATAGGAATAAAAATGCAAATTTGCAGGTTAAGTGCCATAATTAGATCAAGTTGAGGCTCTAGTTGGAATGACCCATTGAGCCCCCTTATCATTTTTAATTTTTACCATTGCCACATTATAATTGCCAAATTGAAACCTAGAAAATTGTCCTGAGGTATTCACTATTTGGTAAGTTTGGCCAATAAAAAGCCCAGAGACATTTACATTGCATGCATGGGACCCTTCATTAATAAATCTTTCTAAATGTGTCTGGTTCGGTTCTGCCAACTAATGCCTACTGTATCACCAAGAAACAAACTTCCTCCTCCGACAACTTGGATGGTATGTACAGTAACACTAACAGTAATGTGTTGGATCCAAATGCATTTCTGGACTGTAAACCAGCAGGAAAATGCTGTTGCTGGAATTGTGTTTTGAAACTATATTAGGTGTCTTCAACACAGTCCAAACTCTAGTTAATAATTTAACAATCCAATTATGGGAGTTATAGAAAAAAGTCATAATGCAACTTTTACTGTACTCTTGACAGGAAGATGCACTTTTAGATCCTAGTCATTGTTGTGGTAGGATGCTTTCTGAATAGCTTCATTCAAAGGATACAACTGGTTTTCACTTGTCTCCCAAGGCTGATGTGTTATCCTCATAACCAGCTCTCCCTCTTTCTCCCACTTCACCCCCATCTACTCTGCCATCCCCTTTTTATATCAATTTAACTCTCCCCTTTCTGGCTGTTTTTGTTTAGTGGGGAAATGATGGTGTAGTGGTAATGTTGCTAGGCTAATAATCCAGAGGTCCAGGCTAATGCCCTGGGCACATGAGTTCAAATCCTACAATGGTAGCTGGTGGAATTTAAATTCGACTCATTAAAAAAATCTGAAATTGAAAGCTGGACTCAGTAATGGTGCCATGAAACTATCATTGATTGTCATAAAAACCTGTCTTTAGCGAAGGAAATCTGCTGTCCTTACCTGGTTTAGCCTATGTGTGACTCCAGACCCACAGCAATATGGTTGACTCATAACTGCCATCTGAAATGCCTAACAAGCCATTTAGTCGTTAAGGGAATGGGCAACAAATGCTAGCCTTGCCAGTGAAGCCCACATCGCATGAAAGAATTTAAAAAAGCGCGTCTAACTGATGCTTTCTAAACAAAATACCACTCTTTCAAATAACATTAAGGCAAGTGTCCTGCCTTAAAGAATTGCAGTTATAAATCCAGTCTTTTTTGGAAGTCTAGATAGTCTCCTAATATTATTCTGTACCTCAGAATTCCTAGTGGTCTCTGGATAAACTCTAGCTTCAGCTCCAACTTTTATCCCGATTTGCTTCTAATTTCCATGCCTCCCTCGCATTAACATAATCCATCTCTGACTCTTCCCTTCCCTTCCACTACTTCTCCATCTCCAATTCTGAGCATAGACTGTCCTTCTAAGTCTACTATAAGCCCACCAACTCCACTAGGTACCTTGATTACACTTCCTCCCGTCCCACTTCCTGTAAGGACTCTATTCCATTCCCCCAGTTAATCTGTTGCATTTGTTCTGACAATGCCACCTTCCACACCAGTACTTTCAATATGTCTTCCCTTTTCCTCAACCAAGGATTCCCCTCCACTGTGGTTGACAAGGCCCATTTCCTGCACTTCTACCCTCACCCCTCCCCCTCCATGAACCACAATAAGGGCCCCTTTGTCCTCACCTTCCACTCCACCAGCCTCCACATTCAACGGAGCATCCTCCGCCATTCCTGCCACCAGCAGTACGATGCCACCACCAAACACATCTTCCCCACCCTTTTCAGCCTTCTGAAGGACCGTTTCTTCTGTAACACTTTTTCCACTCTTCAATCACTCCCAACAACCCTCCCAATCCCAAGGCATCTTGCTGTGCAAGAGCAGGAGATGCAGCACCTGCCCTTTCACATCCTCCCATCCAGGGCCCCAGGTAAAACCATGATTTACTATTACTTATTTCAATGTAGTATACTGTATTCGCTGCTCACTATGCCGTCTCCTCTACTTTGGGGCGACTAAATGCAGCACAGGTAATTGCTTTACTCTGTCCCACTTCCACTCTGACCTGTTTGTCCTGGGCCTCCTACACTGTTCCAATTAAGCTTAACAGAAGCTTAAGGAATAGGACCTCATCTTATGATTAAACACTTTACAACTTTCCGGACTCAACGTTGAGTTCAACAATTACAGATCATAACCACTGTTCCTATTTTTTGCACACCAGGTGCTGGTATTTGTTCTACTGTTGCTATTTGCAGCTCTTCTAGACCCATCTTTTGCCTCGCACCTTTATCCCTTTTGTAATTTAGCAACTTCTGCATTCCACCCTATCACAGACCTTCCCTTTATTCTTTCCTCCCTCCAACCATGCCCCCACCCCTCTTTCCCTAGTTCTTTACTTATTTATAAATTGTTAAATCTCTAAAATTCTTCCAGTTCTAATGAAGGATTGTCGACCTAAGAACATAAGGAGTGGGTGCAGGAGAGGCCATATAGCCTCTCGAGCATGATCCATCATTCAGTAAGAACGTGGCTGAACTTTTACATGAACTGCACTTTCCCACCCTATCCCCATATCTGTTGATTCCCTTGGTGCCCAAAAATCTATCACTCTTAGTCTTGAATATACTCATCAACTAAGCATCCATACCTCTATGGAGTAGGGAATTGCAAAGATTCACATCCCTCTGAGTGAAGTAATTTCTCATCTCAGTCCTAAATGATCGACCCCTTCTCCTGAGACTATGCCCCCAGTTCTAGACTTCTGAACCGGGAAAACAGCATCTGCCCTGTCAAGTCCTCTAAGAGTTTTATACATTTAAATGCGATACCTCTCATTCTTCTAAACTCCATAGAGTATAATTATTTTATTTATTTATATTTAGAAATACAGCACTGAAACAGGCCCTTCAGCCCACCGAGTCTGTGCTGACTATTAACCACCCATTTATACTAATCCTACACTAATCCCATATTCCTACCACATCCCCACCTGTTCCTATATTCCCCTACCACCTACCTATACTAGGGGCAATTTATAATGACCAATTTACCTATCAACCTGCAAGTATTTGGTGGTGGGAGGAAACCGAAGCACCCGGAGAAAACCCACGCACAGGGAGAACTTGCAAACTCCACACAGGCAATACCCAGAATTGAACCCAGGTCACTGGAGCTGTGAGGCTGCGGTGCTAACCACTGCGCCACTGTGCTGCCCTGACTCTAACACTCTATGACTCTATGATATTCGACTTAACCTCTCACCATAGGACAACCCTCTCATCCCAGGAATCAATCTCGTGAACCTTTGTTGCACCCTTTCTAGGGCAAGTGAAGCCTTCCTTAGGTAAGGAGACAGTCAAAACTATACACAGATTCGGGGTTATCCGGTAGGCTTTTTAAAAAAAACAAATCTGTCCGAAGTTGGGAAACAGCTGTTCCTGGCGTAAGCAGCGAAACTGACTTGCTTTTAATGGCAGATTTATTAATTGAATTCAAATTTCACCATCTGCCGTGGTGGGATTCAAACCCATGTCCGCAGAGCTTTAGCCTAGGCCTCTGGATTACTAGCCCAGTGACATTATCACTACACCACCACCTCCCCTAAATTACTTGATCTAGAAACTTGATTCTTTCCTTTGGGAATTTGCATTCATCATTCAACGTAATCCTTTATCATGCAGTTATTTACAAAACAGTCTTGAGATGTATGTCATGTTGTATTCCTCTGTATAATGGCATGCAACCATTTGAATTCTTCCCAAAAGCAGCATACACCTCTGGAAATGCTTTGGAGTTGAACAGATGACAAATGGAAGACGGCTAAAATGGAAAAAGGCGTGATGAATGTTGTAAACAGAAGATGGATTTGCCAGAATCCAGATTGGCATCTATGTAGGGCAAAAAAAGTGCCTTCCCAGCTGAACTAGAAACTGATTAACAAAAGACATCTCAGGGATGATTTTCCTCAAATTGACATGCTGCTCATTTTACTGTGCATTTTGGGGTCCATCAGATGTGCACACCACAATTTTGGCATGCAGGTACCTGATGTTGGTGCCCGTTTGAATTTTTGGACATCCAGAGTTGTTAAGCAATGATAAATGTCCAGGAGGTTATGGTAACGACATAGCACTATAAAAGTAGGTGCAGTATAACCTTGTTTTAAACCGTATTTCCACATTAAAAAGTAAAATTCCTCTTGGCACCTTTTAGGTTCTTGTGAACATCAGGGTACTACTGGTACCAATGGGTTTCCCAAGAGGAATTGCCTATTTGACAAACCAAATGCTTGGTACAATGGACAATCAACCTGAAAGTTTATGGATCGTGGCTAGGGAATGTGAAAGAGTCCACTTCTAGCTTGACCCACAGCTTGACACAAAGCCTGGAATCCATCCTCTCCAGTGTGGAGAGGCTGGCCAATTCTATCCAGTGACCTGTGGAGCCAATGTCATACAGCATCTGATGACTGAGGTTGCACTTTCCATGGCAGTCATAACAGCTTCCATGGAATGACAAAGTACTGCAACGGAAGCTCAGGCAGCTGACATGGTGGCTCTGGGATCCTCAGTTGAAAGAGTTTGCAGAGTTTCTGAGCTGCCAATAGATCTGCTCTCCAGCAGATCAGCAGGCTGCCTGAACAGATGCCCCGAGATAGTGGCATGGGAATCATGGAGCAGGCACCTACTGGCTTCTCTCAAGATATCAGCATCGCAGCTCCCTAGCCCTCCACTCCACCATTGCGCTTGCAGTTGCCTGTCAGCCAGGCTTTCCAGCCTGCTGAAGCCCATGCTTAGATGATGTAGTCTGAGGCGGGACCATTACGGCCCATAGCCTCACAAATCTATCCCAGGAGGACATCTGAGCTACCCTCTTCAGTTTTTCAGCAGACATCCACTTCATCTACTGCTGGCACTCAAGATGCACTTGGTTGAATCACCAGAGTAGCCAAGAGCACTTATAGGAAAGCAACAACAACTACAGCACTTTTAATGAAAAAAATGACGCATGTATAGGCACCAGCATGAATAGTTTAACATTTGTAAATGCTGTTGGTTGTTGTAGTGTTTTCATCGTTTAGTTTTGATACAGATAAAGAATAATTATGGTAATCGGATAGTGGTGGAATTAATGGTCTTTATAATTGTGTTCTTCATGGGGAAAAGATTGAGTGCAGACGGTGGACTTCTTGATGGATCCTCAGTCGTAGAAGGGATGGCATGTGGCAACAGTGCTCCCAACCCAAAAGCGGTTTCCTTCAATTAAATGGCAGCGAGCATCCTCTGGGCCACTTCAGGGGCTCTTTCGCGCCTAAAGTATCTGGAGAAATTTGCCCTCCTTCCCCCATGCCTGCTAGATTTTAATTCCCCACATTCTGACTTCAGCTTTAAGAATCCAAACCAAAAACTTTTAACAGGGATAAAGTAGTTTTTTTGTCACCGTCTGTAAAGGTGAACTATAGGGAAGCTCAACTCAGGTGGCTGACGTAAAACGGACAGTATTGGATCGGCTGCCGGTTATAAACAGCGCCTGATATTTAATTCCATTAACTGCAATAGAATTGAATATCAGGCGCTGTGTATAACAGGCGGCTGATTCGATATTGCCTGTCTCTCACCATGGCCTGAGACGAATTTCTACCCACAGATGTTTTACTTGTGACTTAGTTGTTTAAAATATCATTAGGAAATGAAAGTAATTAATCTCTCCAGCTAACTTCAAGGCTGAAAATCTACAGAGAAGGAAGGATTCTTTGTTACACATGAATTCAAAGACTCTCCATTATTAGGTCAAAATGGCCTACAAGCAGGAATCTTCCATCTGTGCCTCCATTGCAAAATAGGTGTGAGAGGGCCAAGGAATGACTTGTTTGTAAAATTTGCCAGCTCCTCACTGATTTCCCAGGCGAACACATTGTTTCCTGTACTCAGTTGATTACCAGCATAAGTAGTTCTTCCACAGAATTTGCAAGAGCTAAAATTAAATGCTCAATTTTATGTAAATAGAATTACCTCATGTGCAGTAATTGAGTAGTAATGTCATGTGTAATGGGTGTTAAAAGCCAATTGCAATCTTGTCTTCCTCACAGTTGAGCTATAGGTTTGGTTCCAGCAATCTAAATGAGAAAAAAATATGTATTTTATTGAATGCTTCTCTTACCTTGAGTTTTTATTTTGAAGACAGAAGAAGATAATGAAAGAAGGGATGTGAGGGGAGATGTGTTGGAGATTCACTAGCAGAGGATATGGACTGGCTGTACCCATCATTGCATCAGAAACCATTTGAAACGTTCAAACAGAACTGACTTTGTGAACTCAGATTCACCCGAGAGGCAATTATACCATCCACTGCATTATGACTTGCAGACAACCTCAACGACTGACTTTACAAATAGAGACATAGGGTAAAAAAGCAAGGAACTTATATTGAACCTTTATAAAACATTGGTTCGGCCTCAACTGGACTATGGTGTTCAATTCAGGGCACCGCACTTTAGAAAGGATGTGAAGGCTTTAGGGAGGGCACAGAAAAAATTTACGAGAATGGTTCCAGGGATGAGGGACTTCAGCTATGTGGATAGATTGGAGAAGCTGGGGTTGTTCTCATGAGGAAAAACTTTTTACATACTGAGTGGTTACAATCTGAAATACACAGTCTGAAAGGATGGTGGAGATAGATTCAATCATGACTTTCAAAAGGAACTTGGATAAGCACTTAAAGAGAAAAATTTGCAGGGCTACAGGGAACAGGCAGAGGAGTGAGACTAGCCAAATTGCTCTTGCAGAGTGCAGGCATGGGCTCAATGGGCCGAATGCTCTCCTTCTGTGCTTTAACCATTCTATAATTCCATGACAGCACTGTCACTGGCAATAGATTTGTATCCCTCCAATTACCCAATCTGCAAAATAAATCAGTTTTGTAATGCATAGATGCATTAAACAAGGCACTAATGATTTGTTGACCAGGGCATATCCCTACTTCAATTTCAAAGACAACAACAAGATGGAAGTTCACTGCAACTCTTTCATGTCCTAGAATGCCCCAAATCCAAATGATTATATCCATATAGCCATCCAAAGTACCTAGACACTGTGACATGGTATTCAGGAGCCACAAGGACTTTCATTCCATTCCTGCCTGAGAGATCAGTGACCATCAACACAGGATCAAGCAGGATAGTGTCTGTATCCCAGGCAGCAACTGCAATTCTTTTTTGCAAGGTTGTCCTCCAAGCCAGGTTTATTTGAAGGAGAAGCCAGTTTGGGAAGGATGACTCCAAGCAGACCAAGCTTATCCTCTGCAGCCTTGTGAAAGCAGATGGCAGAAGGCAGTACTGTGAAACTCAAGCAGCCATAAGGGTGGCTATTACTCCTACCTGAAGGAAGGGATCTTCCCTAGAGGACATATCGTTACATTTTCAAAAGGGGGTTATAGGCTTGCAGTTGCAGCACTGTTGCTTTTTTAAAATTCATTCATGGGATGTGGGCATTGCTGGCCAGGCCAGCATTTATTGCCCATCCCTAATTGCCCTTGAGAAGGTGGTAGTGATCTGCCTTCTTGAACCGCTGCAGTCCATGTGGAGTAGGTACACCAACAGTGCTGTTAGGAAGGGAGTTCCAGGATTTTGACCCAGCGACAGTGAAGGAACGGCGATATAGTTCCGAGTCAGGATGGTGTATGACTTGGAGGCAAACCTGCATGTGGTGGTATTCCCATGCATCTGCTGCCCTTGACCCTCTAGGTGGCAGAGGTCGCGGGTTTGGAAGGTGCTGTCAAAGGACCCTTGGTGAGTTGCTGCAGTACATCTTGTAGATGGTACACACTGCTGCCACTGTGCGTCAGTAGTGAAGTGAATGAATGTTGAAGGTGTTGGATGGGGTGCCAATCAAGTAGACTGCTTTGTCCTGGATGGTGTTGAGCTTCATGAGTATTGTTGGAGCTGCACCCATCCAGGCAAGTGGAGCGTATTCTATCACACTCCTGACTTGTGCTATGTAGATGGTGGACAGGCTTTGGGGAGTCAGGAGGTGAGTTACTTACAGCAGAATTCCCAGCCTCTGATCTGCTCTTGTAGCCACAGTATTTATGTGGCTGGTCCAGTTCAGTTTCTGGTCAATGGTAACCCTCAGGATGTTGATAGTGGGGGATTCAGCGATGGTAATGCCATCAAACATCAAGTGGAGATGGTTAGATTCTGATGAAGGGTTACTGACCTGAAACATTAACTCTGCTTCTCTCTCCACAGATGCTGCCAGACCTGCCGAGTATTTCCAGAATTTCTTGTTTTTATTTCATATTTCCAGCATCTGCTGTATTTTGCTTTTATTTTGGTTATTCTCTTGTTTGAGATGGTCTTTGCCTGGCACTTATGTGGCGTGAATATTACTTGCCACTTATTAGCCCAAGCCTGGATGTTGTCCAGGTCTTGCTGCATCTGGACACGGGCTGCTTCAGTATGTGAGGATTCGCAAATGGGGCTGAACATTGTGCAATCATCAGCGAACATTCCCACTTCTGACTTTATGATTGAAGGAAGGTCATTGATGAAGCAGCTGAAGATGGTTGGGCCTAGGACACTCCCCTGAGGAACTCCTCCAGTGATATCCTGGGACTGAGATGATTGACCTTCAACAACCACAACCATCTTCCTTTGTGCTAGGTATGATTCCAACCAGCGGAGAATTTCCCCCCAATTCCCATTGACTCCAGTTTTCCAAGGGCTCCTTGATGCCATACTCAGTCAAATGTTGCCTTGATGTCAAGGACAGTCACTCTCACCTCACCTCTGGGTTCATCTCTTTTGTCCATGTTTGGACCAAGGCTGTAATGAGGTCAGTAGCCGAGTGGCCCTGGAGGAACCCAAACTGAGTGTCAGTGATCAGGTTATTGCTGAGCAAGTGCTGCTTGATAGCACTGTTGGCGACCCCCTCCATCACTGTTATTTGACTGAAGAGGATGAGGGGGCTGGCAAAGTGTAAAATGTGAGTTGAAAACAGATAGAAGTGCTTACCTTGCTAATACTCTCAAAGCAAAAGTGGTACGATCATTATTACAAAAGTAAAATGCTGTGAATGCTGGAAATCTGAAATAAAAACAAAAAATGCTGGCAATACTCAGCAGGTCTGGCATCATCGGTGGGGAGAAACCGAGTTAATGGGTGGAATCCTATAGCCCTAGTTTCTGGAGGAATGGTGGGCCCATTTCCAGATCACAAACTGATTAGCGAGTCTTCCAGTTGCTCTTTCACAGAGCAAACCGATTGACAGGCCTGTCTCTGGATTTGCTGTCCACTGAGGGAGAGTGGGTGGGATGACGTACTGAAAACAGCAATGAAGGATCCTGACCCAGCAGCATCCACAGTGGCAGCACTTTGTAGTGTGATTGACTCAGTGTGAGGCAGAAGAGAGGTGGAATATGGATGGATGGCGTGGAAAGGCTGCCCCCTGTTCACAAACATGTTCCTGGAGGTAATGCTGAAAGCAATCAGGGCACAGAGAGAAGTCCTCTTTCTAGAGGACAGGAGGAGGAGGCCAGCCAGCTTCACCAAGCAGGCTTGGCTTGAGGTTACAGAGGAGGTGAGAAGCTAGTGGTGTTGAGGACGTGGATCCAGTACTGTAAACATTTCAATGACCTCCAAAGATCTGGCAAGGTGAGTGCCCTGTAACTCTTTGTTTGCAGCCATCACTCTCTCACCTCCCTAGCAGTCTTCCACACAGCTATTATCTGAGCCACACACTCTGCTGCCACACACATTCATTCCTCTCCAGGCTTCTCCTGAAGTTTCCATCTCATAGACAGCACTAACACTCATCCGTAACCTGGTGCCCTCTCGCTCCCCATCCCACAGTCACCCCTCCAAATGTCTTCCCTCCTTCCTTAGCAATCAGTTAACTCCTAACTTTCTGTCTTTTCTCATTGCAGGAGGAGAGCCCACAACTCCAGGGAGAGGCAATAAACTGGGTGTGGAGCTGCAGCCATGCCCACCCTGACTGTGATGGAGGAGGAAGATCTGGAGATCAGCAGGTGGCAGCAGTTCAGGCCATTGGTGATGGAGAGATGGGGGTGGCCCAGAGACCTGGTAACAGTGTTAGATATTACACTGCCACTTGGCACTTAAATGTCACTCATGTTGAATTAATCTCACCTGTACATTAAAAGTCATAATCTGCACTGTGCTAACTTGGAAACCTATTTCACCTAGGTTCCACAGTAACACCTGTTTTTCGTCTCTCGCAGGCGCATTGCTGGAGGCGCACCAGGAGATGAGAGAGGAGCCTGAGGAGTCCACAGAATAGGAGCATCACTTTGAGGAAGCACAGTCACAAGCCTCAAGTGCACCCTCCACGAGCACAGATACACACACCTCGGTAGGTCCTTCATCATAGATAGTTGGGGTGGTGCATGGTGTGAAGCACATCACATATGAGCAGGGTCTAGTGCTGCAGACAGGGATAGCAGTGGAGAGTCCCCATTAGAGGGCTGAGGACACCTCAAGCTCTGCTCAGCTGGACACAGATGCTGAGTCTTGGGGGTCATACACTAAACGGTAACTTGTGGAGCAGCAACGGGAAATGTGTGTGGTGCTGTTAGAATTTCCAGGGACAGTGCACATCCTTGCACAGAAACTGGAGGCGTCCATCTCTAGCATGAGTGCCAAATTGTCTCAGGCATTTGCACTGATGACCACCTCCATTAAAAGAGTGGGCAACCAAATGGATAGTTATACACAGCAGGCTACTGAATGCATGATGATCCACACCAATGGCTTGGGCACTCTGGCTGCCAGTTCATACAACATTGACCAAAAATCAGCTTGGTGGCTAAACATCAAACTCACATGCAGCCAAGTCCTCTCCCGTTACTTGGTTAGCAGGGAAGTGCAGGTGTTACTGTCACATGGATTATGTTTCTTTCAATGAAAGTATGATTACATGTGACCTGATAATTGTCATGGTGCCTTTTGTGCTCCATACCACATTGAGCTGGGGCAGGTAAATGCCAGTGAATGTCCTGGGACTCATAGATGTGGGTATAAGGCTGAGAAGGAATGTAATGGGTGGACGCCTGCTTGTATCGAGCAGGTTTGTTATTGGGGGTGTGGTGGAGGATGCTAGCTTCCGCAGGGCCGTGATGGGATGAATGTAATACTGCACACACAGTACTCAGCTGAAGGGTGCCTGGATGAGGGTGTCACAGACTTCGCGGGCATGCAGGTCTATGGCTGTAGGCACCAATGATGTTCCAATGCCTCTTCCCCCTCCTCATCCTCTTCCTCCTCCTCTGAAGATTCCAGGTACTCTCCACCATCCTCTGGCGCCAACTCCAGTCCTCTCTGAAATGCCAAGTTGTACAGAGCACAGAAGACCACAACAATCCTGGATACCCTTGCTGGTCACATTGAAGGGCACCTCCAGATCAGTCAAGGCAGCAGAACCTCATTTTGAGCAAGCCAATGGTTTGCTCTATTGTGCTTCTGTGGTAGGGTTCCTCATGGGGTCATCAGCCAGGTATTGAGTGGGTATCCCTTGTCCCGCAGGAGCCAACTGCTGAGGTGGTCTGGTGGAGAAAAGACCTGCGGAACTTGAGACTACCGAAGGATAAATGCATCATGGCAGCTCGCTGGATACCTGGCACAGACTTGCATTATCTTCTTGTGGTGGTCACATACCAGCTCCACATAAAAGGAGTGGAAGCCCTTCCAATTAACAAATGCGCCTGGCTGGTCTGATGGCGCCTTGACTGCCACATGAGTGTAGTCTACAACCCCCTGGACTTGTGGAAATCCTGCAAGGGAAGAAAAGCCGACAGCCCCTGGGTTTATTTGACTAGCCTCATCCATCTCAAAATTGATGTAATTGGAAGCCTTCGCTAACAAGGCATCGGTAACCTAGCTGATGCAGATGTGGGCTGCAGATTGTGAGATCCTACATACATCACCAGCTGATCCCTGGAATTAACTGATGCATTGAAATTGAGATCTGTGGTCACCTTAACTGTCATGGACAGTGGATGGTCACGTTCGCTTATTGGCCTTAAGTCTTCTTTCAAGAGGGTACAAAGCTCTGTGACCATCTGCCGTGAGAGCTACAGCCTTATGAGACACTGCTGTTCAGGGAGGTCAAGGAAGCTGACCCTTGGCCTATAGACACTGTGCTCAGGGTATTGCTTTCTTCTAGGTGCTGCCCTGTGGCCACCCCAGCTATCTGCATGTGGTTGTGTAGAATGCTGCCGCTACTGCTGTTGTTGCTGGAGTTGCTGCCCCTGCCGCAGTGGATGCTGAACTGGAGAGAGTTGCGCATCCCCATCAGTGGTTCACCCTACTTCCAAATATGTGGACCCCATAGCACTGTGCAATCTCACAGGCAATAAGGAACGTGCCCCTCAGTAGTGTCCAAGGCAATTAAACATTTTGGCACCAAGTTAGTAGAGCCTGTGTGGGTCCCAATGCCGGGCTGAAAAGGTGAGGGGGACCCTGCCTCGGTCCAATGGAGCCCCTTCACGCAATTCAATGGCAATGAAGGACGGGGATCCCACCTCCTAGCGCTGCTGGCTAATCACGGAGCCAGCAGCTCAGTACTATTGGCAGCATCACTGGGAGTTGTGGCCATCGCCGGTATTACAATAGACTTAGGACCAGGCCCGTCGCTGGAGCCCCAGACCCCAGATAAGTGTGGCGGCGTCACTGGGCCAGGTTCCGTTGAGATTGGGGAGGGTGGTTATTGAGAGCAGAGGTGTTAGCAGAGGGTGGCCTTTGCTGTCGGGACCCTCTGTGGGCCACAGATTGCCCATGGAGGAGGTGGCCCCTCCCAAACCACGCAGGGAGACCTTCCTGTTTTACTGATGGTGTAATTCAAGCGGAGGCATGGAGGCCCTTAAGTGGCTATTAATTGGTCACTTAAGGGCCTCAATTGGCCTCAGGGTGGAAAGGCCTTCCCTGCCCCCGACTTAATTGCAGGGTGACGGGAAGGCGACGGGCCCTCTGCCCACCTTCTTCTGTCACTATTCTATGGGCCCCCCCACCTTCTAGTCCGTCTCACAGGGGCCGATTAAATTCTGCCCAATGCGTGACCTGGGTGCTGTTGGGAAAGAGGCATTGCAAGCATAAAGTGACTTTTAATTGCCTTTTTAAGTGCCTCAAATAGCTTCCTGCCAAGTGCAATAGGAGTTCCCCACTGCACTTGCAAACCACCCCTGGAAAAGCCGAAAGGGGGAGGGATCACATTGGGATGTCAATCCAACATCATTTTGCGGAATTTTCCCAACTCGGCTGCTCCCTATCGCACTTCCGACAACCTGGGAAAATACCACTCCTACAGGCCAAAGTTTCATCAGAACTGGAAGGTGTTAGAGATGAACAGCTTTTAAGAACGTACAGAGCCAGGAAAAAGGGGATTGAGCAGGAGAAAAACATTTGCCTGCTATTTAAAATTAACTTGCTCCATCCCAATCATCCCTTCTTTCCACTTTATGCTCTGCCAGTATTTTGTTGTGTTGAAAAAAAGCAAGTCACTGAGAAATTGTTCCATGGGTCAATTTATGTGTTTGAGAAAGATTATAAAATATTGGCAGTTAACTCTTCCAATAGGCCTCACAAAGCAGTCCCCAATTTATAGAACAGTCATGGGGTTAATACTCCCCAAAAATGCATTATGGATTATAGAACATAGTCCACAATGTTCCAGTTCCTTTAAAGATCTTAATAAATGTTTGGCACATCATTCTTTATCTAAAAATGGTATAGTTTGGGCTTTCTTCCAACATGTTTTAACTTCTGTATGGAGCAAAAATGCTTAAGAATACCAAGTTTCTTTTGAATGAACACCAGTCACTTTATGCACATAGTTTAGTGAGTATAGTAAGCCAAGGGACCAGAGTTACACCTTGATATAATGCAATGATAACCATGGGAAATGCCTACCATGTTCTCTTTCAAATGCCATAAATGTCACACCATCTGATCATTACATCCATGCTCGAATTACATTTGTTTACGGGTAAGATATTTACACAGAAGCTGAAAGTCACAGCAAGAAGCTATTAATAGAATACTTGATTTACACACATATAAACCGTTTGAAAACTTCTTGTGTTCTTCTCGGTATCATCTTCCATGTAATCTCAGAAACTTTGATGGGTATTATATGGGAGATGACTCAACTAAAGTTCTTCTTAGCCTCAGAACTGCTCCTTAGTCTTATGTTTATTTTTACTGTGATGTTAAATGCACTCGTTTGATCAGACAAGTGTTAATGATCAGTCAATTGAGAGATTAACTATTTTTAATTTGTGAACAATAATCAGCCATTGGCGATAATAAATTTGGAGTAACTAGTGACACCACTGTGTCATCCAGTGAGGTGGCGATGAAGTGGATCGTGAGAATCTCTGAATTCATGACTGAAACTACAGCAAGTAGGGCATCAGGATTATTTCTCCAGGAAAATTCAGTGAGTGGAGGATAGTTACACACTACAAATCATGTGCACAAAATCTATCCCAGTTACTTAAATCAGTGATTGATGGGGGTATTACCTAATCATCTCCACTGTAGGATTTGTGGTCACAGTATCTGCAGCCGAATAAATTTGCCCATTTGCCCCATTATTCGGATTCACTCACTTTGGCACTTAAAAGAAGCACTGCTCAGACACCAAGCAAGGTTTGATCCAAACAGTTTGAGTACAGACAATGACATTAACAACAAAGGCTGGTTATTTCCCATGAAAATTGATATAGCTGAGCAGTTTTGTCTGCTTCCCTGGCAAAAAGACAAATGTTAACCTAACTAAATACATCTGATAGAATTTGTTCCTATTTGACACAAGATGAAAACCTCAAGTTTCATCACCAGATGTAATCTGGGAAATAACTTTTGATGAAAGCAAAATACTGCAGATACTGGAAATCTGAAATTAAAACAGAAAATGCTGGAAACACTCAGCATGTCTGGCAACATCTATGGAGAGAGAAACAGAGTTATTGTTTCAGGTCAATGACCTTGCGTTAGAAATAACTTTTGATCATACGTTTAATTGTCTATAAACAACTGACTGTACCAGCTTGTGCTAGTGACATGGCCTCTGGTTAACTTTAGTTGCAAAGGGGAAACTGTCTGCGTTGGGCCCTCTCCAGATTGTTAGCTGTAGTTATTGCTCAGTTTATTGTTTATAACTGCAGCTACTTCAGATGTAATTTCACACAATATCCTGAGGGGAAGTTTTTTTGAAGTTAGTACGGAGAGGAGAGCATTTCAAGAGCTCTGGCACACAGCTGACTACTAAAATTAATGAGTGGAAGATTGAAAAGGCTGCAAATGGGGCACACCACTGATTTCCTCGCATGCCCTTCCGTAGGAACATAGGAACAGGAGTAGACCATTCAGCCCACTGAGCTTGCCCTGCTATTCAATACGATCATGGCTGATCTTCCACTTCAATGCCTTTTTCCTACATTATCCTCATATCCCCTTATGTCATTGGTATTTAGAAATCTTTCATTCTCTGCTTTAAACATACTCAATGACTGAGCTTCCACAGCCCTCTGGGGTAGAGAATTCCAAAGATTCACAACCCTCTGAGTAAAGAAATTTCTCCTCATCTCTTCCTAAGTGGCTTCCCCCCTATTTTGAAATTGTGTCCCCTGGTTCTAGACTCCCAACCGGGGAAGCATCTTATCTGCATCTACTCTGTCTATCCCTTTAAGTATTTTGTAGGTTTCAATGAGATCACCTCTCATTCTTCGAAACTCTAGAGAACAGGCCCAGTTTCCCCAATCATTCTTCATAGTACAGTCCAACCATTCCCGGGAACAAGTCTGGTGAACCTTTATTGTTCTCCCTCTATGGTAATAATATCCTTCCTAAGGTAAGGGAACCAAAGCTGCACACAGTACTCCAGGTGCAGTCCAACCAAGGTTCTATATAATTGAAGTTCCGAAGAAGGGTCACTGACCCGAAACGTTAACTCTGCTTCTCTTTCCACAGATGCTGCCAGACCTGCTGAGTGATTCCAGCATTTCTTCTTTTTGTTTCAGATTTCCAGCATCCGCAGTATTTTGCTTTTATCTACATAATTGAAGCAAGACTTCTCTACTCCTGTACTCAAATCCTCTTACGATAAAGGCTAACATACCATTATTCTTCTTAATTTCTTGCTGCACCTGCATATTACCCTTCAGTGCTTATTGACAAGGACACCCAGGTCCCTTTGTACATCTACACTTTCTAATCTCTTACCATTTAAGAAATACTCTGCACATCTGTTCCTCCTACCAAAATGGATAACCTCACATTTTTACACATTATATTCCATCTGCCATGTTCTTGCCCACTCACTAAGTCTGTCCAGATCCCCTTGAAGCGGCTTTGCATCTTCCTCACAACACACATTCCCACCTAGTTTTGTCATCCACGAACTTGGAAATATTACATTTTGTCCCCACATCCAAATCATTGATTTATAATGTGAACAGCTGGGGCCCAAGCACTGATCCCTGCGGTACCCCACTAGTCACAGCCTGCCAATGCGAGAATGACCCGTTTATTCCTACTCTCTGCTTTCTGACTGTTAACCAATCTTTAATCCATGCTGGTATATTACCTCCTATCTCATGTGCTTTAATTTTACTAACCAACCTCCTGTGGGGGGCTTTATCAAAAGTCTTCTGAAAATCCAAGTATACCACGTCCACCAACTCCCCTTTATCAATTCTGTTAGTAATATCCTCAAAAAACTCTAACAGGTTCGTCAAACATGATTTCCCATTCATAAATCCATGTTGACTATGCCCAATCAGATCATTATTATCCAAGTGTCCATTTATCACGTCCTTTAGAATAGATTCTAGCATTTTCCCAACAACTGATGTAAGGCTAACAGGTCTGGAATTCTTTGTTTTCTCTCTCCCTCCCTTCTTAAATAGTGGGGTGGCATTTGCAACCTTCCAATCTGCAGGAACTGTTCCAGAATCTATTAGAATTTTGGAAGATGATCACCAATGCATCCACAATCTCCATAGCTACCTCTTTCCACACTCTAGGATGTAGAATAAGAGGTCCTGGGGACTTATCAACCTTCAGCCCCATTAATTTCTCCAACACAACCATCTTCCTAATACTAATTTCCTTCAATTCCTCATTCTCCCTAGTCCTTTGGATCTCTGATTCTGGGAGATTTTTTCTATCTTCCTCAGTGAAGACAGTAGTGTGAAGCTGTGTAGCGAGAACAGTGATGAAAAATTTACCCTACTGTATTTAACTTTTGACATATTGTCATACAACATATTGGGCTGAATTTTTGCCCCCCGCCACCACCCAAAGTCAGCAACAGAGGTAGTGGGGTCCCGAAAGTACCAAGTTCGGCTAGCGTGTCAGTCTTGGGATGCCGTTCCCAGCGACTGCCATTTTGGTGGAGACCAGTTCGGGGCCCGGGTAGACTGCTCTCCCCTATGAGGCATGCAAGCAACTAGGCTCATTAAAAGCCTTGTTAAAGGTAAGATTAGGAGGCCAACTGAGATTGTCCACTCAGCTTCCTGTTTCCCGACATGACAGTGGTTGGGGGGTGGTGGTGGTGGTGGGGTGTGGGGTGCAGATCAACAACCTGGAGGTGGGCACCCATCGGCAGGCCAGTGTGCCAGCACTCCTGGTGGGCCTATAGGTCCTCCCTGTCTGCCTGGGTTGGGTACAGCCAAAGACCACCCTGTAGAGGGATTCCCCACCCCACATTGGTGGCCTGGCTGCTTTTTCAGTTTTTTTGTTAAAGATTTTAGAGAGTTACTGAGAGTCATAGAGTCATTTATGGCACAGAAGGAGGCCATTCAGCCCTTAGAGTCCATGCTGGCTCTCCACAAAGCAATGCAGTCAGTCCCATTCCCTGGCCCAATCCCCATAGCCCTGCAAGACTATTTTACTCAGGTGGCCATACAACTTCCTCTTGAAGTCATTGATTGTCTTCACTTCCACCACCCTTGTGGGCAGAGAGTTCCTGGTCATTACCACCTGCCGTGCAAAAAAGTGCTTCCTCATATTCCGCCTGTATCTTTTGCCCAAAACTTTCAATCTGTGTCCCTAGTCCTTGTACCATTTGTTAATGGGAACAGTTTTTCCTTGTCTAACTTATCTAAGCCTGTCATAATCTTGTACACTTCTATTAAATCTCCCCTCAATCTCCTTTGTTCTAAGCTTTGCCAACCCAACCTTGTAACTAAAATCCTCTATGCCTGGAGCCATTCAGATAAATCTCCTCTGTACCTTCTCAAGGACCCTCACATCCTTCCCGAAGTGTGGTGACCAGAACCTTCTTGTTGAGGAGCCCTACCAGTTACTCATCTTGTACTGTAGCAGGGTGCATCTCTGAAGCTGGAAGGCCTATGATTGGCCCTCCAACTTTGAGAGCCCACCCACCACCCTCAATTGGACAGGAAACTCATCTCCATGTCAAATAAGGGCTCACCCACGAGAAAATCTTAACTTTAATCAGATTCCCCCGGAGGTGGGTTTCTGACACGCAAACAACCCCAACTCCTGTTTCCCACGTCCGGCGGAAATTCAGCCTTATCTCTGTGTTTACTCAACCAACGTCACTAATAACAAATTGTCCAGTCATTACCACATTGCTGAGTATAGGACCTTGCTGGACACAAATTGGCTGCAGATAATTACAACATTACAACATTGACTATACTTCAAAAATACTTTATTGGTTGTGAAGTGCTTTGGAACATCGTGAGATTAAGAAGTGTGCTATATAAATGCAAGTTCATTCTTTTTTCGTTTAATAGTCTGTCCTTTGACTGTTGTAGATCATTTAAAAATGTAATCTCTTATGGGTTATGATATTCACTTGCATTTCAGGAGTCTGTGTGACAATGATTCTTCTGTTTACTCAATCAAGCAAAATTCTTTCGAGGGAATAAAGCTATGAGGCAGAAGACCAAGGTTAAATTGCACATCAGTCAATTTAATTAAAGTCATAGTTTCCCGTACCCTGACTAAATGGAAATTCCAACACTGGTGCTTTGTGTACTGTTCAGCTTAACTATTGCCAGGGCACATCTTCAAATGTGTCAAAATGGTAACAATTCTTGGCAATCCAAACATAGCAATAAAATAATAGCCTATTTTTGCATCAGTTTTTACATCTTGCCACTCTGAACAGGCTTCTAAATCAGGATTTTGATTTACTATGATACAGTTACTAATAGTTCTAAGAATGTACTTGTACTAAAATTGTAGTGTCGATGCCGGTGCTGCAAGTAGTCTTAAAGCAGTCTAAATCGGACCATCACTGGGAGTGAAGTGGAATAAGACTCTCTAGAGTCAGATTGGGCCTTACCTCCGCAGTTACAATGCGTAATTTAGTGTCTGTTCCAAGTGGAATTTGCTTGTGATTTTTGAATAGTGAAAGTCACTTTAATTTGAAGTGCTTACTCATGTAGATTAGAATCTTGCACTGCTAACTCAGATATTTCAGAAGTTAAATATCTAGAAATTGAGAACTTCATGTCAATTATCAGAAGAAATAAAAGTTCTTTGCATGGACGGCGATTAAAAATAGAATAATTCTAGTTCTGAACGTGTTGCTGAAGTTGCTTTTATTTGTAGTTGGTTAACAATGTGATGCACTGATATTTTACAGTATCTAAATACTGGCATACAGGGACAGTCTTTCTGAATCACTTTGTCTACTAAGAATATTGAATGCTACACAAAGTGTAACCATTACACAGGGGAAACAGAGGAAAGATTGTGGCTCCATTCCATGTGCAATCTAAGAGGTTAAGTGAATTCCTCAACATACGACTCACAAACTCACAGGACAAAATTGCTAATGGAAGCCATTTGACCCATCTTAGCTTGTTTCATTTCCATCAATCTGTTGTTTAACCGGATATTGAATGATTCTGTTTTCTCTATCACTACCCTACCCAGAAGACCATTTCGAATATTGAACACTCTTTGTGTGAAGACTCTTTGGCGTCTGTCCCAACATTTAACATCTCATCCAAAAGATGGCACCTCCAACAGCCATTCAGCCCAACTAGTCTGTGCTGGTGTTTATACTCCACATGAGTTTCCTCTGATTCCACCTACCTCATCTTAGCCTTTCAGCAGGTTATTCTATTCCCTTTTCTCTCACATACTCAACTCATTTCCTTTTGAAAGCATCTTAGCTCTTCGCCTCAACCACTCCCTCAGTACTTCACTGAAGTGTTAGCTCAGTATTATGTGCTCTCTGGGGTGAGACATGTACCCATCACCTTCTGACTCAGGAGAGAGTGATAACAGGGAGCCAAGACAGACACCTTTGAAGGCTAAAGAATCCAAGATTCTCAAATCTTTCCTCATAACCCAATCCTCTGATGATGGAGATCAGCCTCATGGCTCTTCTCTTTACTATAGAATTACATAGAATAAATAACACAGAAACAGGCCATTCAGCCCAACTAGTCTGTGCTGGTGTTTATACTCCACATGAATTTCCTCTGATTCCACCTACCTCATCTTAGCCTTGCAGCAGGTTATTCTATTCCCTTTTCTCCCACATACTCAACTCATTTCCTTTTGAAAGCATCTTAGCCCTTCGCCTCAACCACTTCCTGTGGTAGTGAGTTTCACAGTCTAACCACTTCTGAGTAAAGAAATTACTCTTTGTTTCCCTATTGGATTTATTAGTAACTATCTTGTATTGACCACCTCCAGGCGCGTATCCATTGTCTCTCGAGATAAGGAGGCCCAAAAGAAAGAATCTTGTATTTATTGCCTATGACTTGAATTCTTCCCTGTGTCTTGGTAGCATAGGCTGGACTCAGTGCTTAGGGTGCAATCTGGTTAACGCACTATCCAGCTTCAGCATGGCCTCCTCTGTTTATAGTCTACTCTTGTAGCAATATAGTTCAAGGTTTTTTAAAATTTGTTATTACTGCTCTTCTCTGATGTTAAGTCTACCATCACCTCCTCTCCTGATCCCTTTCAACATTGCCTTCTATTATTTCTACATCTTTCTTTGCATATGTTCATTCTGCCCATGTGCAGAACTTTAGCACCTGTCTGCAATTCATTATTCCATTTAGAGATTTTATTTAACTGCTTCTGTATGGCCCGAGTAGCTTTCTCAGACTCTGTTGACCCAGTTTCATATCATCTACAAATTTTACCATAATTTAGAATCCAAGTCATTGATGTAGATTCGAAAATTAGGGGTCCCAGTGCCAAATGCTGGGACATGCTACTCATTATTCCCACCTCCCTCTCTCCCTGTCTGACAATACTCCTTAACAAATCCAAACTGATTCCTTTCCTTCAATCTGTTCTTATCAACTTCCTTAGTTTCAATTTAATTACCGTTGCTTTCACCATCTGTAGCAGGATTTATGTGAAGTTCATTATGAAAGGTTTCTGGAAATCTAAATTGTCATATGGATTTTCACAGTTTGCTTGGGATGTCACTTTCCCAAAATATGCCGAAGAGGTTGGTCAGGCAGGATTTTCATCTTTGGAAGCTACGTTGGCTGCTAGTTACTAGATTATTATCATGCAGGTAATCCTTAAATTTGCTCCTGATAATTGGTTCTATAATTTTAACAGCTACTGACATAAGACTCGTGGTCTGTATTTATTTTATCTTGTACAGGACTGGACTCCCTGTCCCCATTCCTAGTAGCCAGCCTTTAAAAGGGAAACTGTTGAATTTATTTGAGAAGGGGTAACAGTGCAGTACTCACCGTGACATCCCACTCAATTACAGCATTAATGCCATCATTTTTTAAAACTTATTTACAGTGATGTCAGTGCCTCTTCAATTAATGGATGAGGAAGGGAAATAAAGCCATTCTATAATTTAGGTTAAAGAAAGAAAAAACTTGAAAGAAAGAATTCTGAGTCTCTCATGACCTCAGGATGCCTGCAAGTATTTCACAGACAATGAAGTACTTCTTTGAAGTGTAGTCATTATTGTTATATCAGGAACTGCGGCAGCTAATTTTATACAGTAAGGTCCCACAAACAGTGAGCTGGATGACCAGGTAATCTGTTTCTTGAGGGTCAAATATTAGCCAGGGCATTTGGTGAACTCCCATGCTCTTCTTAATGTAGCGGTATGCCTTTTATGTCTACCTGAGATGATGGATTGGAACTTGGTTTAACATTTCATCCAAAAGATGGACCTTTGTATGCAATAACTGCACAGAGGAGTATGGTGGTGTAGTGGTTATGTTACTGGGCCTGGGCCAATAATCCAATCAGAACATAAATTCAAATCCCACCACGATTTCAGTTAAAAAAATCTAGAAACAAGAAGCTAATCATGATTGTCATAAAAATCCACTGGTTCACGATTGTCCTTTAGACAAGGAAACTTGCCAACCTTACCCAATGTAGTTAAGTCTTCACTGCCCACTCCATTGTATCAAACAGCTACATGTAGCAGTTCAAGAAGGCCCATGATCACATTTTGAGCACAACTAGGGATAGGCAATTAGTGCCAGCCTTGACAATGATGCCCACACCCTGAGGATGAGTTAAATAAATACTCTCTCGCTGGCATCTGCAGATCCATAACCTCCCAGTAGCTGGCAATGTTGTGTCGGATAATTTGAAGAATGTGCTGCAGGATAAGATCTTCAATTTTTCCAACAGTTTTGAAGTAATGGAAAACGTTCAGTTTGAGAGCTCAAATATTCTTAATTTTTATTTTTATATTTATTTATATTTTATATTATTATATTTTTATTTAAAGAACAAATTGGATTGATTCATGGAGCAGTAGGTCTTGAACTTAGCAGGGCCCAGCATATAGCCTGAAATGTTTCCTTTCAATAAAATGAAGATGTTTGAGGATATTTCACACTTTATATGGGGAATCAGTGATCAATGCATCCGGGAACAATAAACCACATTAACCCCAGGCAAGGCCAACATTTCCTGGTTCCAAATTAGAATTGGATCACATTTGAAGCTTCAAAGTGAAGGTAAAATTCAATATTGCTGTTAAAAATTTGGTGTCCTGCCTTAGATATTCTCTTAGGTACAGTGATAATCACTTCTGTAAGCAATATGAGCATCTTATATTGAGGGGTGTGCCCATTCTTCTCAATATCTAACTATATAATGGTCCAGATTTTGCAGTAGTAAGGATGGTGAAACTGTCCGCATTGGCCATCATTATGCCACTGAAATTGACAGCAATTTCGGGAGTCCATACATCTGGAGATAAATGTGGAAATCCAGAAGCTGCTGTCGGTGAATCTATGCTCCTCCAGAGGATGTGTTGTTGATGTCCCCTCCAGAGTGCAATCCCTAAGCAATCAGTGAGTTGATGAAAACTTCCACTTGCATGCAGTTATTCTCACTGTAAAAACTCTTGAAAAAGTTACACCTTGTTGGAAGAGGTGTAAATGGGTTTTCAACAGTGTACTGACTTCATAATTACTGCTAAATATCCTCACTAGCCCTTAAAAGTTAATTTTATACTGGTGGAATGTCAAATTTCTCCGTTATGATGAAAAGAATTCCACATATTTTTAAAATAATACTTCTTTTTGAAAATTTGTTTATGTTTTAGGTTCTATCTAAATCCAATCATAACTATTTGTTTTGCTATCTGAAAATTTAAATTAAAAGTGAAGGATAAAATACTTTTAACTTCCTGGCTGGCTGTCTGTGAGAATACTTCAATGTGATTGGCTGCTTATCCTCCTTGCTGACATCATTACTGCTGCCCCCCTGGAGATCCCCTTGACTTGGCATCAGATTTAAACTGCCAGTGGGAAAGGGGAAGTCCACTCCACTGAGATCGTTAGATCTTTGTGAGCAACTTTCTTTGAAGTCAATGGCAAGTGCTGTTGCTTCATCACTGACCACAAAATCTAGCCCAATAATGTAACCCAGGGTGTAACAATAATGCACTTTGTGATCTGAACTATGTATGCATGTTTTTCAAAGTTTCCTGTACAAACCTTTCAAAGACAGAGAAAAAGCATTTGGTAAACTGGAGATAGAAATAAATTGTTAAATTACTTTTGCCTCATAGTGAGAAATACAAATAAAATGTTATGATCAGATTCACATTGTTCAATCAATACAATTTGTCTTTGATGATACAAAATAACAAATTATACTTCCTCACGTTACTGGATTGTCTTATTTCACTTAAACAAATTGAGGTTTAAATTGAAGTGCCCAATTTATGGCCCTAAAATAGGTACAACAATAACCAATTTAGTAGCACAGAAACCTACATCAAGCTGCAGGGGCACTTTGGGCCACTGCTAAATTGGTCAAGGCTTTTTTTTTTAGGTGATCAACAATAATGACATGAGGCTCTTGTGCTCATTTCACACCCTAATGCCTAAATGTATTTGACCCAGTCAGAGTTATAGTGCGAAAGCTCCAATTGGCATTTCGGGTCTTGTGCAGCATATTCAGCAGTTCTTAAAAAGACCACAGAGGCAGCTCAAAAAAACAATTTTTTCCCATATTTTTGTGGAATCAGAAGGAGCAGGAATTCTCCTACCTTTGGAAAATAATGTGGGCTGCTGCTGACCCACCTCCTCTCCTGATCACCTTCCCAGCTCAGACCTGGGCTCCTGTGTGGGCCGAAACTCATAAAGCCCCAACAGGCGAGTTGGGATGGGGTGCCTCATTGGCACCTGCAGCTCATCTGATTTATTCTAATGCCTCTCTATTGTCATTGTTGTGTGCCATTGAAATTACACCTGGAAGTTAGGCCCCAAACAATCACCCTCCTTCATGGGAAACATCTGAGCAAAAGCTTTCTGTTTGAAGACCTGACTAGCTACTTATGTCTATCACTCTCTGTTTACAGCCAGAAAGGGACAAAGACTTCCAGGCACAATGGCTGTAAACTGTATTTCACTTGCTAAAATGGCTCACTGAATTGCTTATTCATATACAGTCAAAAGGGAAGCAATATCAAAGCTTAGTTTAGTAGTATTTCAATCAACTATTATCTCCATGCCTTTTATTTAACTTGTGTGAATACACATTGTTTTTTTTAAAAAAACATTTAAAAGGTAATCCTTTTATCCCCCAAATCCTTTCTGTGAAGTAAAAGAAAACTCGAAACATAAAAGCCCTGATCAAAAATGATTATTCACAATGGGGAGTCTATGAGCAGTTATTACCTTCATCATGTTTTCCAATCCAGGTTATATCATTGAGATCTAGAAGGATCAATCCATAGAAATGAATTTATTAATTGTATATTGTGACCTTTATTGTGGTTGATAATATTCAGGGGTGGGGAGTTATAATGCTGCTACAATATTATGTATGATGTGTGACCAGGTGCAAGAATGCTATGGTGTAATACTAATTACAGTTGATTTGTTTCTTATACGGGATTAAGAGACATATCTTTAAACCAGTGATATCAAAGCACCATTTAAATCAATTATTGGGAGTGAATCTAATTTAGTTTATCTAGGCAACTGTTTCCAACTCATAACATGAAGGATACAGTCATTGTATATAAATCAAACTCAGGTCAGACCTTCAATTAAGGCTACAAATAGTCCTAGCCATCACGGAGATAATTGGGTAATTCCCCTGTCAATCATGCCTGGAATTGACTTTATGCACATAATTTGTATTACTTAACTATCCTCTATTCACTGCATTTTGCTGGAGAAATAATCCTACTGCAGTTTTGGTCATGAATTCTTTATGCTGTTGAGACTCTAGTTAAATAGAGAACGCCAGAAAAACCGAGACAACCATTGTTTGCTTCCCAGAAATTTTCAAGTTGGCTGAGCACATGCAAACAGAAATTAGAACACTATAACATTATTTTCCCCAATCTTTATGTAAACAATATCAAGACTCAGGCATTGTTAGTAGTCAGCACGTGATTCTCCTCTCTTCAAACAGCAGACTGAATATACATTCCTACCAAACTGAGGCTCAGACTCTGAATCAACAAGTAGTTTTATTTACATGATACAGGTTCCAGATGAGTAAAGTTCAGCAATAACAGGACCGATCAGATTAGAACCCCAAGTCATCTCATAACTCTGCCGGGAGTTCAGTGGAAATTATGGAAATAGGCAGGGATTCAGATGTGCTATGTCCCCACCAACTCTGTGAGTTCCAGGTTGGCTTTGAAAGGGGGAGAACCTCTGCCTTCCACCTTATAAAGCAATGAGCAGGGACCCTCTACGTTGGGAGTTCCCTGTCCCAGTTAGGAAGTGGCATAAGACAAGAGGCTGCCATTCAGAAATATGAGGCATGTCAGACTTCCAAAAGGTGCAAATGGTCCCCAAAAAGAGGATCTATACTAGGGAAGTGGCCTGGATCCCTGAAGATATGATAATATTTTGGATGGTCCCCCTTATGCTGGGACTGTATGGGATCCTCAGGGCTGATCTGGGCACCTCTCCCCTGATGGCAGCCAGGCACCAGATTTCATGGCAGCATTGGGCAAAGATGCATTTGAGGTGGGGTGAGCGACAGTGGTCCCATGCTAATTAGGTGCCTTCTCACTGACCTCTCAAAATTCAGTGGCGTCAACATGGAAGGTATTACTGGGATCATGACCCATAGATTTCTGGGGCCTAATAACTTGCCAAAATAGTTGATAGGAAAATTCATTGATGCTGTTCATTTTATGCCTTCCACAAATAATGATGTCTGCGATAATGAATTACATCAGATTTTCAGAAATATATCCACCTATGATAGTCTCATTCTAAGTAAAGTTGGATGCCAGATGGGCAGGCAGGAATGTGGTTTTGGCAGGCAAGCAATGATCATGGAAGAACATTATGTTTTACTTACCATGCCAAGTTTTCTTAGAAAACTGCACTTTGTCCTTATTACCCCAATCTCCTGAGAGAAGAGGACTACACAAAATTTATTGTTACAGAAAATTTCAGTCCAGTATGCTAATTGTGATCTGTATTTGTAAAGCATTTAAAAATATGATGATGGAGATAGTCCGCATGATAAATTTTAATTGATCAAAACAAAAAAAGTGCATTCCTTCTCCTGATCTGAAGACTTATTTAATCATCATAAAAACTTCGGCTATCATCTAGAAGTGGATCAAGCAAAGGAAATGAAATGGCACAGTTCCCCCTCATTAATCTTTATGGATTCAGGTTTATTGAAGGAGTTCCCTTCAACTCGGATTGACCTCTGGCCTGCAAGCATTAAGATGGGATCAACGGCACTCCCTGATATTATGGCTTTCAGTGCCTTGACTGATTGCCAGTTCCTTCTACAAGTTCAGTTCACATGCAGAGTAAATAAGGACATAGTGCAGTTTATTTTGCTTGGCATGCTAAGTTAATATAAGTGTTTCCTCTTCTGATAACAGATTGTCTGAACAAAGCTAACATTCATGGAGCCTGGTGACTTTGATTTTTATGAATCACCTACACAAAGACAGGTTCTGACTAATTTATGTTCAGATAGGCTCTATTAAAGCCAAGTACAAAAGCAAAATACTGCAGATGGTGGAAATCTGAAATAAAAACAGAAAATGCTGAAAATACTCAGCAGGTCTGGCAGCATCTGTGGAGACTGAAACAGAGTTAATGTTTCAGGTCAATGACCCTTCATCAGAACTGCTAAATATTTTCAGCATTTTCTGTTTTTATTATCAAAGTCACCCGTTCAGTAGACGTGACTTTCAGTAAATCTGGCTTCAATAGTTAAAAGTTCTAAACTAATGCAATATTTGATATCGTCTTTACACTTTACATTTTATAAATGTGAACCAAATAGAGCCCCAATATACCTCATAACAGGAGAACTCCAGATTATATAATTTTTATAGAACTTTAGATAGAAGGGGCACGAAATTAGGCTCGGTAGTGCCTATTGTTTGGGTGCTATGGGGATCATTTGGGAACCAACATGGCATCTGCTGAGCACATGCATACTTCCACTGTGAATTACACCAGATGCCACATTGGTGAAGGTGTTGGCGCAGGCGTAGTCGACGTCTGACAGAAGCATGCAGCGAAGGCAGATTATGACATCAACCAGCGATGCCAATTTGGAGCTCCACATTTCATCCAATGCCCTCTCTTGACTTAACACAGATGAACATGTGTTACAAAGCATGAAGGACCGCTCCCCCCCCAAACCAACGCTATTTAAAGGGATCATCAACTACTTATAGGTTAGTTGCTGATTGGTTTCTTCTGGCTGTTGCTAAAATTCTACAATCATTTAGTGCTTTTCATAGTTGTTTAAAGTTACAAAAGTATATAAGAGGTGGTGTGGCAAATGCTGAAGGACTCCTGACTCCAAGGCTTCAGCACAAACCAGTTGCTCCCTGACAGGAGTGACCTAGTAGGGCTTCCTCTTAGCATTGAGCATTACTGGAAGAATGAGCAGAGGCCACGCAGATCAGGACAAGCTGCTAGAAGAGCAAGGAGCAGAAGGGGAAGAAAGGCTCTCAGCAGGAGGCTATATCTGGAGAAAGGGTGATTTTAATCTTCATATTGATTAGACGAATCAAATTGGCAAAGGTAGCCTGGAGGATGAGTTCATAGAGTGTATTCGGGACAGTTTCTTAGAACAATACATTCTGGAACCAATCAGGGAGCAGGTTATTTTAGATCTGGTTATATGTAATGAGACAGGATTAATTAATGACCTCATGGCAAAGGATCCTTTAGGCAAGAGTGATAGAATTTCACATTCAGTTTGAGGATGAGAAGTTTGGGCTTGAAACTTAAGTAAAGGCAATTACAAGGGTATGAAGACAGAGTTGGCTAAAGTGGACTGGGAAAATAAGTTAAAAGGTACAATGGTAGAGAAGCAGTGGCAGACATTTAAGGAGATATTTCATAACTCTTAACAAAGATAATTTCCATTGAGAAAGAAAGACTCTATGGGAAGGATGTACCATCCATGGCTAACTAAGGAAGTTAAGGATGGTATCAAATGGAAAGATAAAGGGTGCTATGCTGCAAAGATTAGTGGTAGGCCAGAAGATTAGGAAAATTTTAGAAACCAGCAAAGGATGGCTAAAAAAGGGAGAAATCAGAGTATGAGAGTAAACTAGCAAGATATATAAAACGACAGTAAAAGCTTCTACAAGTATATAAAAGGAAAAGAGTAGCTAAAGTGAGCATTGGTCCCTTAGAGGATGAGACTGGGGAATTAATCATGGGAAAAAAGGAAATGGCAGAGGCTTTGAACAAGTATTTTGTATTGTCTTCACAGTAGAAAACACAAAAAGCATCCCAAGAATAGTAGAAAATCAGGAGGCAAAAGGGAGGGAGGAATTAAAACAATCATTATCACTAGAGAAAAAGTACTAGGAAAACTAATGGGACTAAAAGCGGACAAGTTCCCTGAACCTGATGGCCTGCATCCTAATGTCTTAAAAGAAGTGGCTGCAGAAATAGTGGATGCATTGGTTGTAATCTTGCAAAATTTCCTGGATTCTGGAAAGGTCCCAGTGGATTGGAAAACTGCACATGTAACACCTCTTTTCAAGAAAGGAGGCAGACAAAAAGCAGGAAAATATAGGCCAGTTAGCCTGACATCTGTCATTGAGAAAATGCTAGAATCCATTATTAAGGAATATTTAGAAAATCATAATACAAGCAGGCAGACTCAAGCTGGTTTTATGAAAGGGGCATAGTGTTTGACAAATTTATTAGAGTTCCTTGAGGATGTAACAAGCAGGGTGGATAAAGAGAAACCAGTGGATGTAGTGTATTTGGATTTCCACAAGGCATTCGATAAGGTGCCACATAAAAGGTTACTACACAAGATAAGAGCTAATGGTGTTGGAGGTAATAAGATGGATAGAGGATTGGCTAAGTAACAGGAAACAGAGAGTCGAGGTAAATGGGTCATTTTCAGGTTGGCATACTGTAACTAGTTGGGTGCCACAGGAATCAGTGCTGGGGGCCTCAAATATTTACAATCTATATTATTGACTTGGATGAAGGGACTGAGCGTATTGTAGCCAAATTTGCTGATGATACAAAGATAGGTGGGAAAGCAAATTATGAGGAGGACACAAAGAGTCTGCAAAAGGATATAGATAGGTTAAGTGTGGGCAAAAATTTGACAGATGGAGTATAATGTGGGAAAGTGTGAGGTTGTCCACTTTGGTGGGAAGAATAGAAAAGCAAAATATTTTTTAAATGGAGAGAGACTGCAGAATGCTGTTTTACAGAGGGATCTGGGTGTCCTTTTACATGAATCACAAAATGTTTGCATGCAGGTATAAAGCAGGTATTTAGGAAGGCAAATGAAATGTTGGCCTTTATTGCAGGGGGATGGAGTATAAAAGTAGGGAAATCTTGCTGAACTGTACAGGGCGTTGGTAAGATCGCACCTAGAGTACTGTGTAGTTTTGGTCTCCTCATTTAAGGAGGGATATACTTGCATTGAAAGCAGTTTAGAAAAGGTTTACTTGGCTATTTCCTGGGATGAAGAGGTTATTTATTTTTTATTTATTTAGAGATACAGCACTGAAACAGGCCCTTCGGCCCACCGAGTCTGTGCCGAACAAGAACCACCCATTTATACTAACCCTACAGTAATCCCATATTCCCTACCACCTACCTACACTAGGTGAAATTTACAATGGCCAATTTACCTATCACCTGCAAGTCTTTGGCGGTGGGAGGAAACTGGAGCACCCGGCGAAAACCCATGCGGTCACAGGGAGAACTTGCAAACTCCGCACAGGCAGTACCCAGAATTGAACCCGGGTCGCTGGAGCTGTGAGGCTGCGGTGCTAATCACTGCGCCACTGTGTCGCCCCCACTGCGCCACTGTGCACTGTGGGGAAAGGTTGAGCAGGTTGGGCCTATACTCATTGGAGTTTAGAAGAATGAGAGGTGATCTTACCGAAACATATACAATTTTGAGGGGTTTTGACAGGGTAGATGCTAATAGGATGTTTCCTCTTGTGGGAAAATCTAGAACTAGGGGACACAGTTCAAAAATAAGGGGTCTCCCACTTAAGACTGAGATGAAGAGGAATTTCTTCTCTCAGAGGGTTGTTAATCTTTGGAATTCACTTCCCCAGACAGCAGTGGAGGCTGGGTTATTGAATGTATTCAAGGGAGTCAAGGGTTATGAGGGGCTGGCAAGAAAGTGGAGTTAAGGCCACAATCTCATCTGCCATGATCTTATTTAATGGTGGAGTAGGTTCGTAGGTCAACTCCTCTCATTTCTTATGATCTTATGACAGTCTTTAAGGAGCATAACTGTTGGAGAACTGATTGCAGGAGTGCTCTGATGCCCTGAGCGCATTGGTATCCGGAGCCATGATGGCAGCAGTCTGAGCTTCCACTGTGGCACTCAGATGTTGGTGAATGCTGCTTGTGCTGAATTAGAAGCTATGACACAGGCCATCAGACATTGCATCATGATTGGGTCCATAAGTATGCTGTAAAGGATGAGCTCCAAGCTCTGCGCAAAGCCCTGTGCCAAGTTGGTACCAGATTCCTCTATGCTCTTTGACATTGAATGCTGGGATTTCTGACAGGCTTCCCAATGCACCAAGCATTTAGTATGCATACCCATTAGCCTTCTTTTGTAGCCTGCCCCAACAAAGTCCTCACCTGAGTCCCGTGCACCCTCGCTATCTGCTGAGCTGACTCCAGTCCTATCTTTGCCCCTGCCCTGGTTGCAGTGCACTTCTGGCTGTTATCTCACCGCATGCAGATCCTACCTCTATGCTATTTTTTTAAGGTATGCAGAGTGTCAGTATCTGAGTTGGTGGCTGTGAGTGTAAGATCAAGTGAGTGTGTGTCTGCATTATCATTTTCATGTTGATCTCCCACCAGTGCATCTGGTCAGGTTGCCGTTCTTGAGTTTCTGAAAGGTAAAAGGCACAAGGGTAAAGTTGTTGTGAAGAGAGGGCGAGAAGGTAAAAGGTGCATGCTTACACCATCTGCAGCTTGTAAGTCAAAATAAATTTTGTGATGAAGGGGAGGTGGGATGTGAGAAGGGGGATTAGGTGTGAGGACACCGGAATCTTCGGCGGATTCAGCCCTGCTGTTTGCCGCAGCCTCTGCCATGGCCATTCCAATAGTGGCGACCACCATCTCCTCCAAGGAGGTTAGGATTCACTTGTGCCCCTCTGGTTAATTTCTGCTGCCTCCGGTTATGCACCACCTTGTCCTGCAAGAGAGAGGGAAGTGTGTCAGTGAGTGTGGTGCAACCTATTTGTGAGATGTGGCTGTCATGGTTGAATGACTGGCAGTGTGTGCAGTCTGTGGGATGTAGCTGTGAGATTTGCAGTAGTGCTGAGTGGGTGAGGGTGCGGTGGAGCATATGAATGTGAGGTCTGAGTCTTGATTGATAGAGATTGTTGGTGGCGAGTGTTTGGGGTGTGGTGAATTAAGCAATGATTGAAGCTAGTGGTGCAGTTGGTGGGATATGGCATTTGAAGATGAATTCACTGACCTTGACCACTCGTGCCAGGTCATTTAGCTTCTTCCGGCACTGCATCCACGTCCTCAGAGCTAAACCTCCATTGACCTCCATTGGCTATCTGCTACCTGCCTTTTGATTGTGTGTCTTGAGGGCCTCCTGCAGATACAGGACTTTTCTTCCCCTTTGAACCTCCTCCACTAAGATCTCCAGTGCAGATTCCAAAATCCTTGGGTCCCATTCTCTCTCAAGTTGTGCCATTCTTCACTGTTCCCCTGGTCAGATTCACTTCCTGCACAACCGCCAGCATGTGCTCCAGCCAGAATGCACCTCCCCTTTAAGAGGTGCAGGCTAGCTTTAAGAAGAACTAGGATGTTACCATTTTGGGCCCCCTGCTGATGTGTGCAGCCAATGAACAGTGTGGTTAGCACTGGCTACATGCAGAAATCATGCTAATGAGCAGGCAGCATGAAGTTGGCATGCTGCCTGCATTTCAATCAATAGCCATAGGTTAATTGTGCATCGCGATCCCTGTGCCTGTTTTTGGGGCTATCTAATTTATCCCCCTTAATATTTTAATCTTACTTCAGTAAATTCTTGCTCATTGTGATGCACTGCCTAATCCACATGAAGTGGCAAAATGGGTCTTGATGAAGTTATCACCACTCTCTGCCCCCACCACCTCGCCACCCAAAATGTTTCATCAGTAACTACGAAAGAAGTTACTGAGAAGAACTCTAAGATTCCACCTTGTTTTTCGCATCTGTTTATGTATCATGTAGTAATGTAATTTACTCTTGGTCATCTGTTCCATTCTTATTCAACTGTCGAACTGCCTTCTTCATAAGTAATTTTAACTGTTAGTTTGATTGCAATGGATCAACAGTGTGATATTTAGTTTAGTTTAGGGATACAGCACTGAAACAGGCCCTTCGGCCCACCGAGTTTGTGCCGACCATCAACCACCCATTTTATACTAATCCTACACTAATTCCATATTCCTACCACATCCCCACCTGTCCCTATATTTCCCTACCACCTACCTATACTAGGGGCAATTGTTAATGGCCAATTTACCTATCAACCTGCAAGTCTTTGGCATGTGGGAGGAAACCGGAGGAAACCCACACAGACACAGGGAGAACTTGCAAACTCCACACAGGCAGTACCCCGAATTGAACCCGGGTCGCTGGAGCTGTGAGGCTGCGGCGCTAACCACTGCGCCACTGTGCCGCCCCACTACGCCACTGTGCCGCCAGCTGAGTGTCATGAGCCTGGGGTACATAATCCTATGGTAAAATAATCCAGAGACATACTACCCCAACACATAGGCCTGGATTTTGTGGCAAGAGTAATAGTGTGGCTATCTGCACTCACTGTTATTCAGAATAAATCAGACAGCAACTTCCAGGATCCACACGTGCTCAGTTAAATGCAGAAATCAGGAGTGAATGAATTCCTCTGAGGAGTCTTCGTCCTCCTCTTGCACCACCTCCTATGGGGCACTTGATGGGCCTGTGGGGAGTTAAGACATGAATTAGAACTGCCAAGTTAAGAAGGTGTTAAGTCAACATTGTGCAAATCATCATAGTTCACCAACTGCGGACAGCAAGTCAACATGGGTGAGTGTTATTCGCCATGTGGCTATGTGATATTTAATTCTGTCACCAGGTAGCTGGGAGGCCCCCATCTCCCCATTCCCAATGGCCAGGCATGCTCAGACGCGGCTTATCTCCAGCTTCTCCTCCTCTGCAGCTGTCAGTAAGGAGATTACTAGAGGGCCTCCTCTGGTTCTCCATCTCTCCCTGGTGTTCTGGGCTCTCTTCTCCTGCAAGGAGGGAAAGGTGAGGCCTATGCGTGACCGTATTGGAATATGTTGAGTGAATGGATGGAAAACATTTGTTGAGGGTTATTGTGAGGGAGAGGTGTGTCATTGCAGATGACGGTGAGTGTCAGTGGTGGACGATCAGATGGGGATGTGAGGAAGGTCATAGACGGAGAGGGATGGCTACACCTGCAAGGTAAGTTGGTATGAGGAATGGTGTGCAGGAGTAGACTTGGGAAAGAAGAGTGGGGCTGGGGGGGGGGGGAAGTTGAGGTGAAAATCAGATCAGGATGCACGTGAATATGCCTCTGTACTCACCTTTCCTGACCTGATTATTAATTAAACTTCTTCCGGCACTGTATCTAGCAGCATGGCACCACACTCTTGCTGCTAATCTCCACTGCAGTCTCCAGCAATGCCTTCTTATTCTCTGAGGCTGGCTTCTTTCTCCTGTCAGTGCAGAAGAGGATGTCCCTGTGGGTCCTTACAGACTGCAATATCAGTTCTAGGGAGGAATCAGTGAAGTGAGGTACAGCCTTGTCACGTTGAACATCCATTGTTGCATTTTCTTGCTGTGTTCAAATACCTGGACAATCCTTCGCACTGTCCCTTTAAAATAGTTCAGCTGAAGTAGACTTGTGCAGGTCATCACCACACCTGCTCACTCTTCTGGGAAACCCCGAAGTCAGATGCTAATGCAGTGGCGGGGTTAAAAAGCCACTGACAAGCGCGCTGCTGAAAATTTAAGGTTCCCCACAAGTTACTGGGCTCCCCCACTGCTGGATTTTACCAATCCTCTGGGAAGAGGCTGGGAGGCGGGGTGGAGCCATAAAATGGTGAGGGAAGGCAGGCGTGGAGTGCCCTTCGTCTTCCCACTGCCATGCCATTTTACTAGCAGCACGGAAGGTGGAGGATGGTCCTCCTGCCCAGAGGCCAATTGAGCCACTTGACTGGCCAATTAAGGGCCTTTCCCTGCCGCCACTGGCATTTTATCAGTGGCAGGTAGGCAATCCGCCGCATGGGGAGACTGCCTGATGAACCCTGGCGGCCTCCCAGCGGGCTTGGAGGCCCTTCTATTTGGGCACCCTATGGCCCACAGAGGGGCCCCATGGTGGCGATGGTCGCTCCCACAGCAAGCACCCTCACCAACAAAACATACCCCACAACCTCACCGGGGCCTGCCTGATTAGTCCCGGTGCCCACAGGCCCCACTTAACTGTTGGGAGGGCAGCCTGCTCCCATGTCGTCTTCTCTTCCAGGAAGTCCCACCAGTGGCCACCATTGAGTTGCTGGCCCTCCGATGGGCTGACAATTCCTAGAGACAGGCGCCTGTCCTTTAAAGGGATGGGAGTTCCAACAGCAACTAATTATTTGCCAGATGGCTGAAAAATACAGCTGGGGTCCCATGAACGGTCGAGGCGGGGTTGTCCCCGGCTTTGGGCCCGTTATCAGGGCTCCTGCCGCACTGATAAAATTCCAGCCCATTTCTCAGTAAAGATTCTTCAATGTGATTGGCTAAGGAGATATACAGTTGCTTGCCCTGTTCACTCAGGTCCCAGGTTCCCTGTGGAGGACACTGTGCTGAAATGGATTTCTGATTACCACAAGTTGCAGTGGGTAAAAGCTCATAAAAAGTCTGTGGCCAAGTTTAACTGCGATGAAAGGCTGTGACATTTGTCGCCACTGGCTGCAAACTCCAGGTCAGTATCTAGGCAATACTGAGGGATTGCTGCACTATTCAAAGCAAGGTCCCAGCAATGAGACAATAACCAGATAACCTGTTTTTTTAGTCAATGCTGGTTTTGGGATAAATATTGGTGAGGACATAGGGGCGAACGCCATTGCTCTTCTTCAAAATTGTACCATGTGATTTTTTTTTGTGTCCAACTGAGAGGGCAGACAGGACCTTGATGTAACATCTCATCTGAAAGGTGGCACCTCTGTCAGTGCAGCACTTCCTCAGTACTACATTAGAGCGTCAGCTTAGATTTCCTGTTCAAGAGAGGAACATAAATGCCAACCTTGACTCAAATGTGACTGTCAGGTTATTATGTTCATTCAACTTCTTCAGTAAATAAATTGGGGCAGTGCAATTTTCCCCAGATACATTAGGTGCTAAAGAGTCTCTGAGGTGGCCAAGGTGGTATCGTCAACTGAAAGACTGCTTTAGTTGGCTTTTAGCACAAGATGCCATCTTGGTAAAGGAGTTGTAGGTTTGCACTAGGAATGGCTGCCTGGAGGATTGTTAAGCAGCTGATTGCCACTAAAATTGCCTGCTAGTGCTCATTAAAGAGACTGCATGGTACTTTGGTGGACAACACTTGACCTAACGCCCTCTAACATCGACCAAGTAGTAAACAAGGTGTTACTGAGGATTTTGAGTGCTACTTAAAGGTATATCATACTTTACTGTTCACTTGTTGCTAGGGGTTTGAAGAGGATTTTTAAAACACATTGAGTGACTTTCTCAGACACGTCAAGACTTCACCAACACTCGATCAATGTTTATTCTGGAAATTCTCCAAGGACTTCACCTAAAAAGAGGTCATTAACATCTTGCTAGGTCCACCTTGGTCTGCAGGAGGAATGGAAGGAGGAGATAAGGCCAGGCAAAGCAGCTCCAGCACCTGCAGTAGAGAGGGGCAGGAGGGTGAGGTGAATACCTTCCCCCCCTGCAGCTATAGGACATCCCTCCTCCTCTGGGCCTCCTTCGCCATGACCACCAGTGTTGTCACCGAGCACCTGTGCACCCTCTCATTCAGTCCTGAAGCTATCCTGAAACGTGCTGTTGTGCATCAGTCAGCCCACCCTACACCTTCATTGGAAATGGATGCGTGGAGCCCACATATGCAACTCCACGAAAATTGCATTTAATCAGCACTTGTGTGCTAAACCTGCAGATGTCTTTGTTTTGGTAACTCCAGGAAAGTTCAAGTTATGGTAATCAGCAATTAGGACCAAAATTGTGTGCTAAAACAAAACCTTCAAACAGGCATGTGTTGTTAGCACTGCACCAATTTAAAACCTATTTTCATCCTTTCTCCAAAATAATCACTGGATCTTTTAGTATCATTACACAGGCTCTACTCTCGATGACCAGTACACTGAAGCTCTGTTCCCATATTGCATGGATGTTGGTTTAACTTTGCATCTATAGTCAAGCAGGAAATGTTGCTCAACTTCCCACTGACCTTGAAGTGCTTGTATGAATCACAGTTGTATGTAGCTAGTTAAAATGGCTGAGCAGTAAAGAACACATGTTTTTAAGCCCCTAAATCTTCTCCGGTTTGCTACCAACCGACTTTAATAACAAACACTACATCAATGACTTAGCAATTGTAGCATTATTTTGGCAAATGAAGCCTTTTTGTTGGCACTGACAGGCAAATAAATGAGCTGAGAATAAATAACACAGAGAATCTCAGGCAACCAAACTCATATAAAACACAGTAACATGGAAAGCAAAAGCAATAAACAGAAAGTGATATAAGTGGAAGACAATGCTATGAAAACAATAGTAAGCTGCTGTGCAGCCATAATGGATTGTCAATGGTGCTTTAGTAAAAGACACCCGAACAGAAATTGGTGATCAGATGGATTCAGAGAAGGGAGCTTTTTATTTAGAACCTGAATGAGCATAATTGTTGTGTGATAACTTACCCCAGAGAGGGACACAGGATTCAGCAGTGTTCATCCTCCCCACATCTACCAATTTCACAAAACTCTTTCATCACTACTCCACCATCCCTTCCCCTCCTTAACCACCATAATTTCCGCTCCTGGGCTAAGCACTGGCTTTTTTGATCACATGCAGTCAAATCAGTTTCCTGTTGGTACACATGACAACATAAAACTGCCCAGAAACTCGATGTAAGTTGGAACCATATTAATAACTTGACTTGGAGAAACCTTGAGGAAAGTTGTTGTGGGAAATGAAAATGCTGCAGCAAGATTATTGTTAAGACATACTGTTGGACTAGAGTACAGAGGGTTTTATTCTGCATCTGGCCTGTTGTAGACCTGAAGGGAGACTGTGCAATGCAAATAATATAAATTGGAAAGTATTTAATTCTGCAGCACCAACATCCATCATTTTGATGATGGCCATTGGCTTGTTTCATTTACTTTAATTTGTTAGTGTATTGTATGCGCCTTCTTAAACCTCCCAAAATGACTTAAATGAATGTAAATTGGTCCTACAATAGATTCCCTGTGATCTTCTGCAGCATAGCTCCTAATTCACCTATCAGTCATATAAAATGGGCATTGGGTCACCTTTAAGCTATTGGATTCCAAACCCCATACTTATGCTGTAATGTTTTTGGGAACCTACACTTTGACTGCTGTTTTTTGTTGGTTTGTCAAACTGGATGTCGTGTTTTAGAGCTGGCACATTGGTTTTCCTTTTACTTGCTGCAAGTTTCTCTTCAATTCAGTGCTCCATTTCTGGACACCCACAACTGCAGCAACCTTGCTGCTACAAGGACCCTGAGCCACGTGACAAATGCATTGACCTGTCAACAACACAGAGCACGGTGCTAAAACATGGCGTGTCACTGCAGTTGGAAAATAGGTGACCAGTTGTCAAGATCACCTAGTTTCTGTGCATTTTTTTCTCTGTGATGCTCCACCAAGCTTACCACGAAGTGTTGTTAAGATGCATTGAAAGACAAGATTGTAAAGTTAACCAAAGCATGAGCACACGTACCTTGGCAATCTTTTGGAGGTCAGCAAACACCTTCCTCACTTGGTGCCAGGATCTGGTCTAAGGTGAGACAGCATTCACTCTTTCTGCTACCTCCAGCCAGGTGACATTTCTGCCACTCTTGCTGTAGCTGTTTCTACTCTTAAGTACTAGTTTCCCTTTACGAGTGCTATGTGCTGGGAGTTCTGTGGTGTTACATCAACGAGTTGACTTTGTATTTCAGTCTGAGGTCAGTTCAGAGCACTACAAGCACACAGAATGCTCAAAAGCAGCTTTGCCACTGCCACAGTGTTAGGACTATATTGTCAGTCCCATCATCTTCAAACTAAGGCCCTTGTGCAATAGCAGTATGAGCTCCCTGCAATGCCAGCAGAGCCTGCCCATCAAAGTGATGGGTAGTACAATCCCACTGCACAAGAGACTTCAGATTTTCCACCACTTCATAGCCAATGGGTGTCAAAATGAGTTTTAAGCACATGCAGTATGCCAACAGTCACATCCAATACTAACCTCAGAATCTGACAAAATAGATTATTGAAAGGAAACTGCAGCATAAAGCTTTGACAGGAATTCTGGCTCCAAATGGAACCCATTGCGTGTTGAGTATTTTTAGTACAACTGCATAGAGACTGCAGTAGCTGTGAAAGTTTATATATTGCAGTCTATCTCTCCTCACTTGGCTTTGTATAGTGCCATCCCAGATATTTTTATATTTTTATTTGACATTGAGATATGTGTGGAATTTGAATGATCTGCCAATTACAACAGCATTCAATTGCAGTCATTTGAATTGTTGCCAGACCGACCATCAGGTAATGTGTGCATCTCATTAAAAGCCTAGTACCAAAGCGCAACAATTTAAGTGTTGTGTCAAATAAGGTAAATATGTTGGATTGAAAATGAGCTTATTCCAGTGTGGTGAAAGGGGATATAGCCCAAACATATTAGTTACATAAATGGTAAACTAGCAGAGGGAGATATTTAAACATGAGGTAGACAGGTTATAGGCTAAATACATTCCAACTATGATTAAAGTGGGTGTGTGAAAGGATGGGATAAATAGCTAGAGGTAAAATTAGTTTTTTTTAAAAAAAGAGGCATATAATAAATATACAGAAGAAAAATGAGGAAAATAAAATTTATGGAAAGAAGTCAGAAAGGGAGATAATGAAGATAAGAGGGATTTTGAAAAAGGTTGGTGGTTGATGGAAAGGAAATAATACGAGTTTTTATAAGCATATAAGTAATAGGAAAGTCAAAGAAGTGGTGGAACCAATTACAAGATGAAGGGGCTATCTAATACTTCAAAGTGAGGGAATGACAGAGATGCAGACCAAGTATTTCTGCTCAGTTTTTACAGGGGAAGATGAAAGTGGCACTACAGAAGTATCTGAAGAGGATATGAAGTTCCACTACTGAAAGTAAATGTTCAAGAAAAAGCTTTAATCAACAGAAAATATTAATGAGATTAAATGCAGAACAATGCCCAGGCCCAGATGGCATATTCCCAGAATACGGCAGGCAGCTGAGGAGGAGATAATGGAGACACAATCCATAATTTGCTAAAAAGCTTTGGAAACAGAAATTGTGCTAAAGGACTGCAGGGTAACAAATGGCTGGGAAATGGGCATCCAAATTTCCACTGGAAGTGCTGGTGGGCAATTCTCCTCACTGGCAGCACAATCTCATAAGTCTGCCACTCACCCAGAAAAAAGTCTCTGACATCTTCCCTCACGTGGGTTTCCTCTGGGTGCTCTGGTTTCCTCCCACATGCCAAAGACTAGCGGGTTGATAAGTAAATTGGCCATTGGAAAAAAATTGCCCCTAGTGTAGGTAGGTGATAGGAGAATTGAGGGAAGGTGGGGATGTGAGAGGGAAAATGGGATTAATGTAGGATTAGTATAAACGGGTGGTTGATGGTCGGCGCAGGCTCTGTGGGCCGAAGGGCCTGTTTCGGTGCTGTATCTCTCTATGACTCTATGCCATGCAGAATGGTTGGCCTGTGTTAAGCTCACTGCAAAATGTTGGGGACAATTTTCGCTGAATACTTTAAATACTAAAGAACCTCAGTGTTGGCCAAGTGGGGGTTTTAATACCAATTTAGTCTGCACTCAGTGCAACACCATCCCTTGGGAAAGGAGTTGAATCTTGTGCTAATAACAGCGACCGGGAGGATCATTAAACAGTTGATTGCCACTTAAAATTCCTGCTAGTATTCAGTATAGAGGCTGCACAGCATTTTTGTGGCTACAGCTTGTTCTAATGCCGCCTCCCAACAGCGACCTGCTGATTGGAAGTAAACAAGAGCTGATGTCTAGTTCAAGCACTAGTTAAAGGGATACTCACCATTTCATGTTTACTTGCTGCTGGAGCTGTGAAGAAGACCTCTGAACCACATCAGGAGATTTCCTGGGTCACTTTGTCAAGACTTCACCAACACTCCAGCAACATTTATTCTGAGGACTTCACCTAAAAGAGTGCTATGTAGGAATCACTAGAGAAAGGGAATGCTTGGTCATTGGTAGCTTGCTAGGGATCCTTGTTGGTCTGGACGAGGAATGGCAGGAAGCCATGAGGCCAGAATGAGCAGCACCAGCTGCTACAAGAATGAGGGACATGAGAACTAGAAGACTTGCATTTATAGAGCGCCTTTCACAACTTCAGGACATCCTAAAGTGCTTTACAACTAATGAAGTACTTTTGAAGGATAGTCACTGCTGTAATGTAGGAAACGTGGAGGCAGCTGTGGAGGCAATGTGGGGAGATGGTGGTGTCATGGTAATGCTACTGAACTAGTAATCCAGAGGCCCGGCTAATGCCCTGGGTACACAGGTTCAAATCCTGGCAACTGGTGGAATTTAAATTCAATTAATTAATAAAAATCTGGAATTGAAAGCTAGTCTCAATAATGGTACCATAAAACTATCAATGATTGTTGTAAAAACCCATCTTGTTCACTAATGTCCTTAGGGAAGGAAATCTACCGTCCTTGCCTGGTCTGGCCTACATGTGACTCCAGACCCACAGCAATGTGGTTGACTCTTAACTGCACTCTGAAATGGCCTAGCAAGCCACTCAGTTGCCAAGGGCAATTAGGGAGGGGCAACAAATGCTTGCCTTGACAGCAATGCCCACATTCATAAAAGAATAAAAAAAATTTGCACAGAGTAAGCTCCCACAAACAGCAAAGCGATAACAACGAGATAATTTTTTTAATGATGTTGATTGAGGAATAAATATTGATCAGGACACCAGGGATAACTCCCCTTTTCTTCGAAGTAGTGCCATGGGATCATTTACATCTACATGAGAGGGACTCGGTTTAATGTCTTATTCGAAAGACGGCACCTCCGACATTGCAGCACTCTCAGTACTGCACTGAATTCTCAGCCAGATTTTTGTTCTCAAGTCTCTGGAGTGGAACAGGATATCCTGTGAGTACCGAATATCCCTCCTCCTCTGGACGTCCTCTGCCAGCAACTCCATTTTCACATCCAAGACCTTTGCACCCTTTCCCTCAGTCCCTGAGCCATCCTGCAATGTGCCACTGTGTGTCAGCCAGAGCATTTTACACCTTCAATGGAAGTGGGTGCGCGGAGCCCACATACACTGTGCCATGGCAACTGCATCCGAAAACATAACATAAAAAATAGGAGTAGGAGCAGTCCATACAGCCCCTTAAGCTTACTCTGCTGTTCAATAAGATCAAGGCTGATCTTTGACCTCAACTCCACTTTCCCACCCGATCCCCATATCCCTTGGTTCCCCTACAATCCTAAGGTTTATCGATCAAAGTCTTGAATATACTCAATGGCTGAGCATCCACAGCACTCAAGGGTAGAGAATTCCAAAGATTCATTATCCTCTGAGTGAAGAACTTTATCCTCATCTCAGTTCTAAATGGCCAGCCGTCATCCTGTTGGCTGTCAGCTAGCTAGCCCAGACTGCTGCTGCCCCAACTGAGATGGTACAGTGCTCAGATGCACCTTCTAGGCCCAGTGCTGCTCAAGGCCATCCTCCGAGGCCATCCTCCAAGGCCATCTGCAGTCTCCCCCACTGAGGTGACTGGGGAATTGGCGTTGCAGTTACTGGTATCGCACTTGGATGAGTTCTTCACAGACAGCATGGGCAGATAGGAGGTGTCTAGGTTGCCTCCTCCCTTCCTCCTCTTCATGCTCCTCCTTCTCATGCTCCTGCCCCTCCTTCTACACCTCATGCTGCTGCTCCTCAGCTGGTCACCTGATAGCTGGTGGCAACGGCTGTTCCCTCATGATGGCGAGGATCTGCAGAATGCAGCCAACCTCCACAAATCTTGATGCTCGTTCAACCGAGTACTGTAGGATGGCTCCAGAACCATCCAGGCAGCAGAAGCATTGTTTCACATAGCAATGGTCTGCTTTAGCTCATGTTGTGTGGCAGCATGGCTTTTGTTGTATGCATGTTGCATGTGTATGTGTGTTGCTCACCGGAGTCATCAGCCATGTGGTAAGCGGATGGACCTTGCCACCCAGTAGCCTCTCTTTGTTTTTCTGTAGTGGCTCAAATGCAACTGGCACAGCAGAGCACCACAGAATGAAGGCATCATGACTGTTGCCAGGATATCGAACATTGACTGTCTTGATTCTCTGCCTATGGTCACACACCAGCTGGATGTTGAGGAAGCATAATCCCCTTCTGGTACAGGGCAAAGTTGACATGCTGTGCCCACAGAGCAATGTGCATGCAGTGACTGGCAACCTGCACCATGGAGAGCCTACACTCCTAGTGAAGACGTGCACTCCCTCTGCCTTTTGTTCTCTGGCAAGAGAGACTGAAACGTAGTTGGTTGTCATTGAGTAGAGAGCCTGAGTGACCTCCCTTATGCAACAGTGGATTGAAAACTATGAGATGTTGCAAATATCTCCAGCTCCAGAGCGGAAGGAGTCAGTTGCATAAACGTTCATTGCCATGGTCACCTTTATTGGCAATGCGATCCTTGCCCTGCTCTGAGGTTGCAGTTGTGATGACCTCTTTAACAAAATGCAGATATCTCAAACATTGGTTGTCGCTGAGGTTCAGGTAGGAGAATTTCTCCCTGAATGCCCTGGGTAGATATGGCCTCCTACTAAGAGCCCTTCTCATCCTCATCCTCCTCCCTCTTCTAGCAGCTTGTCCTGCTCTGTGTCGCCTCTGCTTTTTTCCCCTATCATGCTGTATTCCAAGGGTAGCCTATTAGTGCACCCATGTCTGAGAGCAACTAGTTTGTGCAGGCACCTTGAAGTCAACAAAAACTCCTTCAGCACCTGCCACCCCCCTCCCTGTAAACTTTTGCAACTTTATGCAACAATGGAAAGTACCAAACACATATAGAATCAAAGCAACAGCCAGAAAAAATCAATCAGCAACTAACCCTGCAAGTAGTTGATGACCCTTTAAATAGAACAGTTACAGGGTCATTCCTGCTGCTGAATGCATGTTCAGCTGTGCGAGGTTCAGAGAGGGTGTTAGATGGAGGCGGTGAAGTCAGTAGCAAATGTACAGGGTTCACAGCTGGAGCCGTAGACTATGGCTTTGGTCTTCATTTGGTCTTACTGTTTAGCAGAGGAAATTTTGATTTATCCAAGTCTGGATGATAGACAAACAGTCTGGCAGCACAGAGGCATTGGAGGGATTGAGACAACTAGTGCAGAGGTACAGCTGGGTGTCATCAGCATGTATGTTAACACATTGATGGCTAAATTGGATGGTCCCTGAAAATGGGTGCAGGGATCATGATGCACGATTACCCCATGCCAGTTCAATGTAATGCAGCCAGCACTCCAACTTTCAGCTGCCTTCTCATTATAATGATTGCAGTGAGCAGCCGGGGGAAACCGCGCTCTTCATTAGATGCAAGTATCAGCAGTGGGCACAAAATTGTTACTTGCTAGCACTGCTTACAGATAGCCTGCACCTCTTAAAGAGAAGGTGCATTGTGGCTGCTGGAGGTGTTAACATCATTTGGAATTGCACATTCAAGTGCATAGCCATAGAATCATAGAATGATTACAGCCCAGAAGGAGGCCATTTAGCCCATCGTGTCCATGCTGGCTCGCTGCAAGAGCAACTCACCTAGTCCCACAACCCCCGCCTTTTCCCCATAGCCCTACAAATGTTTTCTCTTCAGATAATTATCCAATTCTCTTTTGATTGAATCTGCCTCCACCACACATTCAGGCAGTGCATTCCAGATCCTAACCACTCACTGCGTAAAAAAGTTTTTCCTCATGTCACTGTTGCTTTTTTTGCCCATCACCTTAAATCAGTGTCCATTGGTTCTGGATCCTTCTGCCAATGGGAACAGTTTCTCCCTATCTTTTCTGTCCAGACCCCTCAAGATTTTGAATACCTCTAACAAATCTGCTCTTAATCTTCTCCATGGAGAACAGCCCCAGCTTCTCCAACCTATCTATGTAACTGAAGTTCCTTATCCCTAGAACCATTCTCATGAATCTCTTCTGCACCCTCTCTAATGCCTTTACATTCTTCCTAAAGCATGGTGCCCAGAACTGGACACAATACTCCAGCTGAGGCTGAACCAATGTTTTATACAGGTTTATCATAGCTTCCTTGTTTTTGTACTCTGTGCTTTATTAACCACTTTCTCAGCCTGCCCTGTCACCTTCAATGATTTGTGCACATATACCCTCAAGTATATCCAAGTATTTTTTAAAACCAATGAGGGTTTCTGCCTCTACCAGCACCCTCCGGGAGAAAAAAATTCTACTCAACTCCCATCTAATCCTCTGCCAATTATGCCTCCTGGTTATTGATCTCTCTGCTAAGGGAGGTTATCCTTATCTTGGCACCTCATAATTTTATATACATAAATTAAATCTCCCCTCAGCCTCCTCTGTTCCAAAGATGTATGCAATATGGCATGGTTTAGTTGATAAATTTGGTTTGGAATGTATATTTTGTGTCGAATTTTATTTTTGTATTGGGGCCAAGAGGACGCTGTGATGGTCATTGATAGAAGGAAGTTAATAAGTGTGGGACTGTTGGTGAGTGGAGAATTGGGGTGAAGGTTACTGGTATTGTATTTGAACTAATTCTTCACATACAGCTCAGGCAGAAAGAGGCTGTCTAGGCATCCACTCTTTTTCTTCTTCTTCTTCTTCTTCCTCTTCCTCATCCTTGTGCTCTTGTTCCTCAGTTTTTTGCCTGATAGGTGCTGGCAAGGACTGTTCCCTCATGGTGACAAGGTTGTATGGCATGCAGCATACCATCACAAATCTTGAGACTTGCTCAGCTGACTACTGCAGGATTCCTTCAGAGTGGCGCAGCTGCAGAATCATTACTTCAGCACACCAATGGTCTGGTGTATGTTAATCAGTTAATTGTGTATCAGTTGTTTAATTATATGCAGGTGGAGGGTGTTAATTGAGGTATTTCTTGAGCATTTATAAGCAGACACTTACTGAGACTTGTGGAGAGTTTTGAATGAGGAGTTACTTGTTTATAATCATTTTACTCTGTACAATAAATGTGAAGCTGAGTAAAGACAGGCTCCAGCATCATCCTTCCACAACTAGCTTTCTGGAATTTAACACTCTATCAAATTTGTTGTCTCAGCATGGCTTACATGGTATGCATGATGTGTGTGTGCGCATGGGCTGTAAACTGGAGTCGTGAGCCCTGTTGTTGTGGCTAGTCCTTGTCACACAGTTTGTTTTGTCTTGATGGCTGAAATACAGATGACACAGTGGACTGCCGCACACTCAAGCCATCATGTCTGCTGCCAGGATACTGGGCATTGACCTACATGATGCACTGCCTATGCTCACACACCAGCTAGATGTTGAGGCAGTGGAACCTCTTTCTGTTGCAATACATGGCAAAGTTGGCATGTGTGCAGTCAATGGCACCCTGCACCCTGGGGAGGCCTGCAATCCTTGCAAATCTTTGTGGTCTCTCTGCCTGCTTCTCACTGGCAAGAGGGATTGAAACTAAGTTGTCTCTGTTTGAATAGAGAGCCTCAGTGACCACCCTTATGCAACAGTGCACTGCAAATGCGAAGAGTTGCTAACATCTCCAGCGCCAGCATGGAAGGGGCCAGACGCATAAAAGTTCATTGCCATAGCCAGCTTCAGAGTCACTGGCAATGCTGTTCTTGCCCTGCTCTTAGGTTGTAGTTGTGGCTGCAACACGTGGAAAATTTCAGTGAGGACCTCCTTAGAGAAGTGCAGACATCTCAAACATTGGTTGTCACTGAGCTTCAGGTAGGAGAATTTCTCCCCAAACTCCTTGAGCAAAGATGGCCTCCTGCTGACAGTGCTTCTCTCCCTTCTCCTCCTCTGTTTTCTACCAGCTTGTCCTGCTCTGTGAGACTTTGATCATGACTCTCTCAGTCATCCTCGGTTCCAAGAGGAAGACCTATTTGTCCACTCATGTCTGGGAGCAACTGATTTGTTCACAAGCCTTAAGCTCAGCAAAAAGTACTGCAGCGCCTGCCACACCACTTCTTGTAGACTTTTGAAATTTGCAACAACTGGAAAGCACCAAAAATGTGTAGAATTGTAGCACCACCCAGAAAAAATAAAACAATAATTAACCTGTAAGTAGTTGATGATCCTTTCAAATAGCACCGGTGGGGGTCCTTCATGTTGCTTAATGCATGTCCATCTATGCGGGGTTAAGAGAGGGCATTGACTGGAGAATGGAGTTCCAAATAGGCCTTGCATGCTGATTGACACGATGATTAGCCTGCTCTGCATATTTCCACAGAAGATAACTGCTAATCCCGTTACTAAGATGGCGTACAACGTGCTTTGCGTCAGAAGAGTGCGTGTGTCCGCTTGCGCCATTTTGGAATCTTAACAGCACGAGGAGCTGGGCTACTCAATTTGACCCCCATATCTTCAGATGATGTTGCCATGGGACTGTATGTAGATAAGGAAGAGGAGGGGTAATTATAGATTCTTATGGGACTCAGAGTTATGTGTATGGGATTGGGAAGAGTAACTATTGCTGCAGATGAATAGGTAAGAACCAAGTGAGGGCAGTCTCACTGAGCTGGACAATGGAAGAGAGGCATTTGAGGAGGATGATATATGATTGACATGTCAAAGGCTGCAGATAAGTCAAGGAGATAGAGGAGGGATAGAGCAGAACAATTACAGATGTCATTTGTGACTTTGATATTGGACTGTTGTAGTGCTGTAGAGGGGACGAAACCTGACTAAAGAAATTCAAACATGGAGTTATAGGGAAAATGGGCACAACTTTGATAGGCATCGTGTTCAAGGACTTTGGAGAGGGAGTTTGGAGATGGGTGGTGGTTATCAAGGGTAGCGAAACTGCGTATGGTTTTTTTGAGGAGGTGGGTGATGACGGCAGTTTTGAAAGTGATGAGGACAGTTTCTGAGTAGAGGGAATCATTTTTAATATGAGCTAGCACAGGGGCCAGGATGGGAAATTGGGTGGTCAGCAGTCTAGGGGAAAGGGGTGAAGGGAGCATGAGGTGGGTCTCATGGACAAAATGGAGCTAAAATCCAAACTCTGGGGCACAAAACGAGTGGTAGCGGTTCGACCACCCTTCACATCCTGCAGCATTTTCCTTTCCAGTTACAGCAATCAAGAAGAAATTGGTGTGGAGCGAGTGGGAGGGGGGAGGAATGTATTGGGGCTGCTAATCCCCAAACACCTACTTTATGCCCCCTGCTGAAGTTGAATTTGACTCCCAATGAGCCTGGGGAGGGATATCTGGGGGTCAGATGGGGGAGGGGTGACTCAGCAGCAAGGGGAAAAGGAGGGGGGGGGGGGGGGGTCGATGGCAGTAGCTGAGGCCACTGAACAGATGACCTCAATCAGTTTGGATAGTGTGCTGGTAAATTCTACGATCACAAGCTGAGTGATCTATTCAAGCGTATTTGAATGTTGACCTTGGAGTCATCATTATCGCCCACCTCAGCTACTCCAGTCCTCCCACAAAGAAAAAAGCATTAGGTATGAAGGTGGTGGAGAACAGGGGCTTCTGCTTGTGGCTTTCATGGTCTAAAGGTTTCCCAGAAATCGACAGTTTGTGTATCCTCCGGATGAGGTCAGGTGCAGTCTTGTTGCTTTTAGCCTAGAATGACAATACATTCACGGAGAAACCGCTCTTGGTGTGTTCTTTAAAATTTAAAAGACGCCTCTGGATGTTATTTAAATTGAATGGAGACGCTTATATTTAATTTTACACAGGAAATCAATTTAACCATGTTTTGCTGGGTTACTAAAATGCTGTATTGTAACATTTCATTTCAGAATGCACAGTACCCCGATTCCAATCCGTTCTTACAACTACTGCGCTTTTTCCCTTCCATTGGGAATTGAGGGACCTCCATGATTTGTGGTGAAATGCAATATTTTCTTTAAGATAGAAATATTGAATGTTACACATTTCGGTATTCTGCTCAATGTTTCATTAAAGTGGCTCTTGTGTTCTGAGAAGTTTCGGTTCACCTCTTCAGGTTCAAGTTCAGCCTCTTGGCAGACTTCCAGCATGAAATGACAGCCTATTCTTTCAGCCCCAATTTGCCTTTTTGCCACTTGAAAACAACATACGGGGGGCACTTCTCAATGAGCTAATCAGAGGTATTAGCATCGTCTCCCAGCTCTTGGCTGAAGATTTGAAATCGGGTTGGCTCTAGCTGAACTTCATACCCAACTTCCGAGTTTAAAAAAAAACTTTTCTTTAACTATTATTTAAATTAGTTCATATTTCCATAGTCCCTCCCCCTTTTGGGGCTACCCGCTCCTTTCGAACAGTATATAAATACCGTATTTGAATCAGTCGAGTCTTGGACCAGCTGCAAGTGTGTCTCTGCCAGAACCAATGGAGGGATATTCCAGTTCCTTTTTAGCTTATGTGTGTGTTATCACCGTGCTAGGCACTGTTGCTTTTTTGAGACTGGTCATGTCTGAAGTACAATTGACTCATCGCCTGGTCATTTGTGCAATTCTCCTCATTGCCCTGGAGAGGATCTGCTGCATGTATCTGGCAGGCTTGTCAGGGGTTCTGATTTTTACTGCTGCATGCTTACTTGCCTTTCAGTCACTTTCCTCTCCTAAGTTATCTGTGCAGGGAAAGGCTGTGCTCATTACAGGTAAGAGGCACCCCGTTACTGTTAACCGAAAACGAAATAAATGCAAATTGGATTTTCTTCGAGTGGATTTTTAAAAAAAAGCAAATGTATTTGCAAAATCAGTTTTTAAGTTGAAATAATGTGTTCTGTTAAGCTCTTGTTATCAGTTCAAATTGTGAATGAACAAATTTGAAGTTTTAGTAAGTATGCTTTAGTAGACCAGAGTCAGGCATCTGGTGCTCTGAAATGATAACATGTGTGTTTGTGCACGATCTTTTAACATCTGTGCCTTAGTTCCACAGTGGCAAAAAAAAAAATTTGTGCTGGCTTTGGCTTGACACTTCCCTCAGATTGATGCTGCTATTACCTGCTAAACTCAACACAGCAGGGATATTTTGAGAGTGCTCGCTATGCTGGAACCCTGGCAGAGCATATCCTAACACTGGTTCATCTCAAATTAACTACTTTTAAATGATTCCTTAAAGTAATTTTTTTTAAACATAAAAGTTGAAGTTTTCCTTTTTGGAAAAACAAAATCTAAAATCTCCTGGAAGTCATTTTGCTGATTTGGTCAACACTAAAACCAATTAAGCTAGTCTGGTCGCAGTCTGTAGTGAAGATATTGTGGTTACTATTTCAAAAGAAAGTATTGAAATAAGTTGAATATTCTTTTTGTGGCTTTAAAATTTGAATGTTTTACACGATGAAGTCAAATGGCTGGGAACTTCCCCTGATCAAATCTGAACACCTACCCGTCTATTCACCCAGATACAGACCTGATTCTCTCTTCCCCTTTCCCTGCCTCAATGCCCTCTTCCATTCATCCCCATCAATGTCAGCAGGAAAAACTGGCACTGCTTTAATTGATCGATGGAGATCAGACACTATTGAATTGGGCACTCCCCTACTACAATTATTGGTATTAACATTTTTTTAAAGTATGTCTCAAACCATTAAATGTTCTAGCTCCAGCCTATTTGGTTGTTTACGCATCAACACCATGCACTCACTGAGGCCAGGGCTTGATAAATGCCACTTTCCATTGATAAAAGAGGGTACTTTGCCCCTCAGTGCATTTGTTCATTATTTTAAATGAGCGAGTCAAAATGGGCCTATAATGACCAGAGTTTAGTAAATCTTGTGTATTCATACATCAGTGGTAGTTTATAAGCTTTTTTGTTTTTGTCACCCAATCATTAGGGGGTGGAGGGAGTAGGCCATTCAGCCCCTTGTGCCTGTTCCACCATTGAATTTGGTCATGGCTGATCTGCATCTTAACAAATATCTACTGAGCTCAGTTTGAAATTTTTATTCAACCTAATCTTAGCAACTTTTTTGGGGAGAGAATTCCAGATTTCCACTACTGTTCATGTTAGGTGTTTTCTGATATCACCCCTGAAAAGTCTAACTCTCTAATTTTAAGATCATGCTCCCTTGTTCTGGACTCTCCACCACAGGAAATAGAGTAGATAGAGAGAAAATATCCTGAACACCTCCATTAGATCACCCTATACGCAAAAGAATATAAGCCTTGTCTATGAAACCTGTCCTTGTAATTTAACCTTTGTAGCCCTAGTATAATTCAGCTGAATCTGAGCTCCACCCCTCTTGGACTAATATATCCTTCCTAGGGTGTGGTGCCCAGAACTGAATGCAGTACTCAAAATATGGTCTAACTGGAGTTTTTTTACAACTGTAACATAATTTTCACTGCCTGTGTGGGTGGGGGAGAGGAGGGGAGGGAATGTGTTTCCTCTGTACATCCATTTGTTTTTCAAAATTGCTATTGATCACCGTCAACTCCATAAGCATTTGTGCCCATACAGCCTCCCGTACGTGGTCATCTCATGTCAGTAAGTTGATGACTGAATTTATCATCAAGGAATGGTTTATTACTCAATGATACCGTGTTTGATGATTGAAGTGTGTTACGTGGGTTTTGTTGCCACAGTTTAAGATATTTGTGGGGGTGATAGGGGCACAGTAAGGGGAAATACTTACAGATAGCCACTAACACAACTGGGAATCACCTCAGCAACAGTTAAAAGACCTATTGAGGAAGGGGTCAGATTAGGACAGATGTTCTGTCTGCTATGGGAACATCAGCTGTCATGAGCATTGTGCACCAGCTGTATTTTTTTTTTAAAGTTTGCTGAGCAGCACAACTCACCAAGAAAGCGGCAATGAATTTTAAAGCGGTCCTGAAATGACAGTTACACTCTTTCCTTTTCATACATACGCGACATCCTTTGTTCAGTTCACTATTTTTCTGTGCTGTTTTTGAACTAAACTATCTTTCTCATTCACTTATGATGAAGGGTCACTGACCTGAAACGTTAACTCTGCTTCTCTCTCCTCAGATGCTGCCAAACCTGCTAAGCATTTCCAGCATTTCTTGTTTTTATTTCAGATTTCCAGCATCTGCGGTATTTTGCTTTTATTTCTCATCCACTTGATGTTTTGGAGGGAAGATTTCTTTGTGGCAGCAGCATTGTAATCATAGTTGGGAGATTTCCTCTTGTACATTAACAAAATCATAAACGCACTCTAAGAATGAGTTTACTCTTCTGCTGAAAATAGTAATCTGTGGAAATCTTATCATTGTTTGAGGTTGTTCACATGTATTGACCAGAAGAAGGATTCCCTTGGCCACCCTTCAATTATCATGTGGTGTTTCCACATTTGAGTTTTATTGCTCTCTGCATGTTCTTGTTGTTCACTGACTTTTTTGCTTTATTTATAATCTTTTTTCCAATTTAATTTATATTACTTTATTTTCCTCTGTCACTTTAGAAATTGCTTGCCTGGGTTAAGCTTTATCTCCTATGTCCATGCTGTCCCTGTGACATTCTTTTTTCCATTTCCTGAGTCTTCCTAGAATATCTGTCTGAGTATATTACCTTTTTCTTTTAATTAGTCACTTTCCCTTATATGCAGCTCACTTTCTCTGCACACCATCCTTCTTTGTATAAACTGATTAAGTTAATCTGGAAGTATGTTGGTATGTGGCTGGGGGAGGGGCATTATTTGCAGATGGCAGTTGATCTGAGTGGTAAGATGTTGCTGGAGTCACTGTCTGGTTTTAAAAACTTTACAACAATTCAGCCTTCCACCCAAGGCCTACACAATAATTGGGGATAAACTGCATAAATTATAGGTAAATGGAATGCTTGGGAAACAATCACCTGCATTTATAAAGCACATTTTAACATAGTTAAACATCCTAAGGTGCCTCATAGGAGTGTAAAGAACAAACAAAGAATAAAGAACAGTACAGCACAGGAACAGGCCATTCGGTCCTCCAAGCCTGCACCGATCTTGATGCCTGCCTAAACGAAAACCTTCTGCACTTCCGGGGACCGTATCCCTCTATTCCCATCCTATTCATTTTTTTTCTTTATTACTTGTTAAGGAGAATCAGGCAAAAATTGACACCAAGTCAAATGTGATATTGGACTGGTGACTACATGCTTGGTCAAAGCATGGGTTTTCAGAATGCTGTTAAGAGACGAGAGAGAATGATAGGGAATTGCATAGCTCAGGGTCTATGATGAGATGAAGTAATTGGGGGATGTAAAAGAGGGCAGAGTTGGAGAAACTGAGATCTCAGTGGGCTGTCAGACTGAAGGAGGTTACAAAGGTAGGGAGGGGTGAGGCCGTGATGGGAATTGAACACAAGGATGAGAATTTTAAAACTCAGGTGTTTGTGGACAGGAAGTCAGTATAGGTCAGTGAGCACAGGGGTGCTGTGTGAATGGGACTTAATATGTGTTGGGATATGGGCAGCAGAGTTTTGAATGAACCCAAATTTCTGGGGAATGGCAGGTGAGAGGCTGGCCAGGAGTGCATTGGAATAATTGAGTCTAGAGGTAATAAAAGGTCTGAGGGTTTCAGCAACTGATAGACCAAGGCATGGGCAGAGTTGGCTGATATTAATGGATGAGGAAGTGGGTCAGAAGCCTGGCTCATTGTCAAATAGTGCGCTGGTTGCAAACTGTCTGGTTCTGACTGAGACTTTGGCCTGGGAGGGGTTGACTCAATGGATCAATTTTCAACATGCATTGACATGAAAAGAATGGATCTTTTAAACATGTTGGCAGTGAGATTTATTTAGTCCCAGATATTCAATGGCATGAGTGTGAATATTACAGGGGATATTTAACATAAGAATGGAAGGAAAGGAATGTTTTCAGCATAAAGAGTTCCTCCATTTATGTAATTTCAAGAATGAAAATTAATAACTTTGTTTCCATCTCTGATTTCCTCCTTGTCCAGATCCTGCCTTTAATGACTAACTCAGAAGTCAACACTTTGAGCTGCAATGAAAGATGATGGGCAAATTGAATTTTTTGGCCTACCCATGTAGGCCATTGGTGCAGTTCTTGTGTCTCTAGCTCGGAGAAACCCACTAATAATGGCTTGTACTGGAGTATGTTTTTTCTTCTGTGTTGCTATGAGTGGTTTAAATTCTTCTGTGGAATGTAAGCAAAGCAAGTTCAATGTATTACAGCCCTCACTATTAAATGAAACTGCTTTTAATAGAAGTGGTTCTGTAATGTAAACAGAAGAGCAGACAGCTGACAGAGTGCTGCATTCTAATCATAAATTATTAACTGAAGGCACAAGCATAGTGTGAAGATCTGTCACCAAGTGTCACTTGGCTTCACTTTGTCAGAAGTTCTAGTATGATGAAGCCCAGAGACAAATGCGCTATCATTTTTGTACAGCTATAGTGTGTTGCGGTTTACTTGTGGTAGTTCAACCCTTACAAAGCTCTGTTGTTTCTGTCTTTTCTTGGGCTGGATGATCCCTAATGGACAAGATTCTTTCTGAAAATAATGAAACTTGTGTAAGCTGAAAAGATATAACGCAGGAAAAATCTCTGACGGTTGAAAGAAAGTAATAATAGGAAATAAGGAAATGGGAGAATTCTTCCAAATCCAAAGCTTAGAATTTTGGAAATCTGATACAACAATGGTGTTTTGTCCTGGATCCTTTTGGAGTGACTCTGCTGTGACACTTCAAACTGTTGTATTGTTCAACAATATTCACACAATTAAAAGAAAAATTGCTCATGTGGAACCCAGCAGTGAAAGAGTTAAATCTTCCCAGTTATTTAAGATTGGGTTGACACTTCAAAGAAATTTCCTTTTTTGTTCGTCCAGGCTTACTGTAAGTGATCTATCACACTGCATCCCTCATTAGTCCACAGCACAATGAGGACCAGTGATATAATCAAATAGCTTATGTTCCTGATCGCAATGCTGTGTATTTGGTTGCAAAGAAATTACTGGACGTCTGTCAGATTTTATTATGTTTTTAAAAACACCGGAGTTATTTCAACATCTATCAAAGCAGCATTATTTTCTATAAAGTTCAAAGTTATGCCATCAATGTCCAGGATTGAATAGCATTGATGCCACAAAGTTGGTGTTGAAACAAATGCTTTCCAATTTTTCTCCTCCTCTTCATCAGAAGGTGCTGATGAGTGGTGGGTACCATACCTTGGCCATGTGTCATCCTTCATGCTGGCAGTCTGGCTCAGTTGACCGCAGGCTTGCCTGAGGTTTGTGACATGAGCCCACAATAGAGCCTGAAGCTCCAGTACAGGGAGTGCTGCTTTGTTGGGGAGTGCCCTCCTGCAGATGTACTTGTGGTTTGGGTGGATATTCAAGTTTCCACAGCACTATTCGAAATGGAACCGGCAGTTTCCCCAGGGTCATGGCTTACATTCCTCCCTTAACCAATGTGGTTTTAAAAATAGATCGGTTGTTAATTTCGGAGTTTTGTGGGTCAGTATTGATGCAGAATGACTGTCCTTGCTTTTTACATATGTCACTGCTGTTCAGAAATAAAGAAGCAATTCCTTTTGTGAAATAATTTGTGACACTTTGACATGAAATGGATTTGTATAAAATCAAATATTAACCTAGATGACAAAAGGGCTGAAAAGCCTCAGCTCTTCCAGCACAGTCTTGCTGGAAGTGCTAGAACCATCTCTTTTTTTTTCTTTCTGTTCCTGTGGGGCCTCATTTGGAGTGGAACTTCTGTCTGTCCCAAACAATGTTGCCTGCATCAGTGGGATCATGGCCAGTGGACTCCCAGGCCAGGAGATACCTGGGAATCTGCTGGCAGACTGGTACACCCAGTGAGCAGAGGGTGTATTAACCTACCAGCTTGCAGAAGTAATAACCCATCTATAGTTCTGTGGTTGTAGTCATACCTAGCACAAAGGAAGATGGTTGTGGTTGTTGGACGTCAATCATCTCAGCTCCAAGACATCACTGCAGGAGTTCCTCAGGGTAGTGTCCTAGGCCCAACCATCTTCAGCTGCTTCATCAATGACCTTCCTTCAATCATAAGGTCAGAAGTGGGGATGTTCACTGAGCAATGTTCAGCACCATTTGTGATGAATCAGATGCTGAAGCAGTCCGTGTAGAAATGCAGCAAGACCTGGACAATATCCAGGCTTGGGCTGATAAGTGGCAAGTAACATTTGTGCCACACAAGTGCCAGGCAATGACCATCTCCAACAAGAGAGAATCTAACCATCTCTCCTTGACATTCAATGGCATTACATCGCTGAATCCCCCACTATCAACATCCTAGGGGCTACCATTGAGCAGAAACTGAACTGGAGTAGCCATATAAATACTGTGACTACAAGAGCAGGTCAGAGGCTAAGAATCCTGTGGTGAGTAACTCATCTCCTGATTTCCCCAAAACTTGTCCACCATCTACAAGGCACAAGTCAGGAGTGTGATGGAATACTCTCCACTTGCCTGGATGGGTGCAGCTCCAACAAGAAGCTAGACAGCATCCAGGACAAAGCAGCCAGCTTGAGTGGCACCCCATCCACAAACATTCACTCCCTCCACCACTGACGCACAGTGGCAGTAGTGTGTACCATCTACAAGATGCACTGCAGCAATGCACAAAGGCACCTTAGACAGCACCTTCCAAACCCATGACCTCCTATCAACTAGAAGGACAAGGGCAGCAAATGCTTGTGAAAACCACCATCTGCAATTTCTCCTCCAAGCCTCACCATCCTGACTTGGAACTATATCACCGTTCCTTCACTGTCGCTCGGTCAAAATCCTGGAACTCCCTTCCTAAAAGCACTGTTGTTGTACCTATCTCACATGGACTGCAGCGGTTCAAGAAGGCAGCTCACCACTGTCTTCTCGAGGGCAATTAGGGATGGGCAATAAATGCTGGCCTAGCCAGCGATGCCCACATCCCATGAATGTATTTTTTTTAAAAGTTACAGATCTGGAACTTGGCCTGTACCCCAACCATTTTCCACTCCTGCCCTGCTGCAGACTTTAGAAAGTCCACCATGATCTCCAGTTTAAAAACTCCTGGCAGATGCCTCCCAGCACCTATGACAGGAGATTGCTTCCATGGAATATCATGGCCTGAGAATCTATGGTGATCACAGCTGAACTCGCCCAACATCCACGTTCATGTTGCGTAGCAATTGGGAGCAAGAGCCATTCCTGAACTTCATTTTATATCCTTCCCTGTTTTTAGCCCAGGGATGCTGAAGCCAGCCGAAGTGTTTGTGTCACTCCCTGGCTGGGATGTGCTAATGTAGTGTGGGCAAGGGTACAAGGTGCTTCTGCTCTGCATCATGCCACATACCATCTTTGAACATTAAGGCAGTTTTTGACAATTATTTGAAAGTTATCACGTGTCCTGATTATGAACTGGTGATTTCTCGGGAAATCTCATTTCAACTGTTAGTTTTGATTTTTAATTTAAAAAAAGAGTCTTTTAAGGGGCAGACTGCACATAGCAGTCATGGTTAACATTGATATGTGCATTTGTTTTAAAAAGCAAATTAGTTTTATACAAAAGAAATTAAAATCAGATCACGAGATGGTAAGAGTTCTATAAACCAGTTTTGTACTCCCTTCAATACATAGCATTTCAATTGTTTTTTCTAAATGCTAATTGAGCAAGCACTTTTTAAAACATTAATTTCATTTTTAAAGTTAATTTTCAAAAAATTTGGAATGTTGGGGGACAGGTGGTTGGATCAAGAGAATTTTGAGGGAGTGATCCTCAAGAAGGTCATTGCTGAAGTTTAATTCTGGTAAGTGAAATAAAATATAGGGCCAATTGTCTTCCCAAAACTGAGCTTCTGAATAAGAATAACTGAGAACAGGTTTGGCAAGTCAAAACTTTTTTTTTCAATAACAAGTGAGGCGTGCAATCTGGTACATACTTTGCACCATATCACAAGACAGTGGAATTTTTGGGCTATGGCTGCAGCTGCTCATGAAAGTGTGATACTTTTAGTAAAAGCAATCTTCTTTCATTCCTGAGACATTTGAATCCAGCCCAGCCTAATGCAGCGATGATAGTCCCTCTTCACAGCTGTCTCGGCCCTTCAGTGAAATGAGGTTGTGCAATCTCAATCTGGTTCTGAGTGGGCATGAGTCCACAGTACAAAACTGCCCATAATTTGTCACTAATTGACAGTCAATTGGCAGTTATGCTCAAAGAGGCCTCAAAAGATGGCTAGAGCGAGCAATGGCAATATTATTCCAGCAGGGCTGTATTGTTTTGGTGCTTTCTTTGGGTGGTCTAGGTGGACCTGTTCTTTCAAAAGCAGAAATGCTCCATTCTCCAGCACTGCCAAGCCATAACTCAGTAGGAACTAAATTCATTGAAAATGTTTATGAAAACAAAAACTAGAGGTTCCACTTAGGACCCAAAGGCGATAAAATAAATGGAGTTGGCTTCTCTAACTTTCTTGGTCATTCCACCCTCCACAGACAGCAATTGATCCAGTGCACTACTCTTCTCTTTAGGCTGTCAGCTGTGGATCAGTAGTAGCTCTCTTGCCTCTGATTCAGAAGGTTGTGGATTCAGGTCCACTCCATAGACTTGCACACTCGATCCATGCTGAAATTTCAGTGCAGTACTGAGTGTGCTGCACTGTCAAAGGTGCCGTCTTTCAGATTACATATTAAACCAAGGACCAGTCTGCCCCCTCGTGGAGGAAAAAGATCCATTGGCACTATATTCGAAGAGCAGGGAAGTTATCCCCAGTGTCCTGACCAATACTTTTATTTATTTACTTCCTTTCTTCCTTCTCCACTCAAGATTCTCATCCTTGTGTCCAAATCTCTCCTCCAACTCTTCTCACCCTGTCTCAGTCAGTCTTCATGTGCATGCTATGTATCCCCTGCAGCAGTTTTTTTTCTTTGATGGGATGTGGGCATCGCTGGCTAGGTGAGCATTTATTGCCTATCCCTAATTGCCCTTGAGAAAGTGGAGGTGAGCTGCCTTCTTGAACCGCTGCAGTCCTTGTGGGGTTGGGACACCAACTGGGCTGTGAGGAAGGGAGTTCCAGGATTTTGACCCAGCAACAGTGAAGGAACGGTGATATAGTTCCAAGTCAGGATGGTATGTGGCTTGGAGGGAAAATTGCAGGTGGTGGTATTCCCATGCATCTGCTGCCCTTGTTCTTCCAGGTGGTAGAGGTCACAGGTTTGGAAGGTGCTGCCTAAGGAGCCTTTGTGCGTTACTGCAGTGCATCTTGTAGATGGTACATACTGCTGCCACTGTGCACCAGTGGTGGAGGGAGTGAATGACAGCCCGTTCACAAACTATTGTGGGTTGCTTTCTCCTGGATAATGTCAAGCTTCTTGAGTGTTGTTGGAACTGCATCCATCCAGGCAAGTGGAGAGTATTCCATCACACTTCTGACTTGTGCCTTGTAGATGGTGGACAGGCTTTGGGGAGTCAGGAGGTGAGTTACACGCCACAGGATTCTTAGCCTCTGACCTGCTCTTGTAGCCACGGTATTTATATGGCTACTCCAGTTCAGTTTCTGGTCAATGGTAACCCCCAGGATGTTGATAGTGGGGAATTCAGCGATTAATGCCATTGAATGTCACTGGGAGATGGTTAGATTCTCTCTTGGAGATGGTCATTGCCCGGCACTTATGTGGTGTGAATGTTACTTGTCACTTATCAGCCCAAGCCTGGATATTGTCCAGGTCTTGTTGCATTTCTACACGGACTGCTTCAGTATCTGAGGAGTCGCAAATGGTGCTGAACATTGTGCAATCAGTGAACATCCCCACTTCTGACCTTATGATTGAAGGAAGGTCATTAATGAAGCAGCTGAAGATGGTTGGGCCTAGGACACTACCCTGAGGAACTCCTGCAGTGATGTCCTGGAGCTGAGATGATTGACCTCCAACAACCACAACCATCTTCCTTTTGCGTTGGATATGACTCCAACCAGTGGAGATTTTTCCCCCTGATTCCCATTAACTACAATTTTGCTAGGGCTCCTTGATGCCACACTCTGTCAAATGCTGCCTTGATGTCAAGGGCAGTCACTCTCACCTATGGCTTCTTCCTCCAACTACTCTGCTCTATTATCAGCACAGTTAGTCCTCAGGACTGCTTTCCTAAAATTTTCCAGATCTCTGTTTGTCCTCTCCACTTTTAAAATCTTCTCTTTGACCATATGCCTACTTCCGCCCTCCCCAACCCTCCAATTTCCATTTCCCCTTTTCAGCTTGTTCTCCATCTTCTTCTTCCATCCATTCTATGATGTGCTTAGAGGTTTTACTCAATCTGTGGGGAGCACTGGGAATGAAATAAAAACAGAAAATACTGGAAATATTCAGGTCTGGCAGCATTTGTGGAGCAAGGAACTGAGTTCATGTTTCAATTCGGTGATCTTTCATCAGATTTGGGAAAAGTTAAGCTATGTAACAAGTTTTAAGCAAGTACAGAAGCAGGGAAATGGGGGAGGGCAAGAGGGATAAAAAGGTAATGTCTGATAAGTTGGAAGGCAGGAGAGATGGTGCAAGGCAAAAGATGGTAATAGGACAAGTGAAGAAACAGAAGATGGACCATGACCCCACCAACAAACATCAAGCTGTCACTGCCCTCATCTCCTCTGGAGAACTTCCTTCCATAGTCCCTCAACCCCACCATGCCCATTTCTACCTCCTCAAGATTCAAACAGGAGTGCTCTGGAAGACCCATCCTTTTCAGCCTCCTCTTGCCCCACAGAACTGATTTTCTTCCTATCGCTACACTTTTTTTCCCCCCTTGTCCAGTCTCTTCCCATCTGCATCCATGACTCTTCTGACCCCCTCCACCACTTTTAACAGTTTCCAGCTTCCTGGCCCAAACCAAATTAACAGTGCGTTGATCCCACCACAATTAAATCATATACTTTGATTGGGGGCTTTGACAGGAGCAGTCAGTCGTAACAGTAGTCATGGCCCATTGCTGCATTTATCTCTAGGGCTCTTCAATGCTTTCAGATGATTAGACTGATATGGGAGTACTAGACGTTGAATCCAACCTTCTCCACTATAGGACTGAGCCAAGTGTGCAACAGACAGTGACATATCACTGAAGGTTATGGCCCAGCACACAGTACCTTTTTCATTACATGAAATAAAGTAAGATAGATAAGCTCTTAAATCTAATGGTTATCTTTGTGCAGCACCAGTCACAAAATTTAATTTAAGTCATCAAAGGAGCATTTTTTTTACATTAGTCTGTCATGGCAATCCACTATCTTTTTAAATTCATTCTTGGGATGTTCTTAGATCAGAACTGATGAAAGGTCACTGACCTGAAACGTTAACTTTGCTTCTCTCTCCACAGATGTTGCCAGACCTGCTGAGTACTTCCAGCACCTTTTTGGTTTTATTTAGTGTCCAAGAACTGTGTATAAAAAACACCAGAGCTTGGTGGGACTCTGGTTTAATATCTGCTTCTCCTAGCCAGCTATCATGACAAGAATTGGGGGATTGTCATCCCTGAGCTGCCTTCATATCCTTCCTGGTGATCAGTTCTGGTTGTTACTGGTGGCTGGGTGCAGGAAAGCTGCAAACTCTTTTTGGCTGCAGTTGGTGCACAGGCCTGGAAAGATTTCATTTGTATTCACCGATCAATACTCGGTGTATAATATGACTGCAGAACACATGTCACCAGCATGGATTCACAGTGAGTCTTTGTCAGAAATTTTTTTTTTTTTACATTGTGAGATTGATCGGAAATATAATTTATTTTTTAAATTCTTTTTTAAAGCCCTTATTTCTCCAAAGTAATTACTAGCAGAATCCTGTGGTATCGTTTGACATGCAGTTTCTGTGATGTATGGCTTGGATTTGTTCTGAATTTGAAGTCATTTCCATTGCATAAAAACAATTAAGATATTTGATTTCAATTTCTTCATCAGCTATAGTCCTGCTTGCTGCCAGTAGTGCAGGAAATCAATGACAGGTTCTTCATGTCTTTTTGGAAAACCCTTTTTTTCTCTTGATGTAATACTCAGTGTAAAATTTATTCCATATGAAATTCAAAAACTTTTGAAATTTTCATTGAAATCCTACAGGAAATCTCCTGGTGGAGATCACACATGCTGATATCTATATACAGCCCAATAACTACTAGAGGAATTAGAGAAAGAGAAACATGTTGAACTTGACAAGGTTACAGGCTTGGTTTGGACCACACAATTTCACCATGCATGTTGACAAAATTCCTTTTGTGGGAGGTTTGAGGTTGATGAATACAAGAACCAACAGTGCTGTTCGCAAGTTTGTAAAGTGGTTAGAGGTGTAATTTGCATTCTGTGCTGATGCACATATAAAATCCTTGTTTGTACAATATGTTGGAACAGGGTAAAGAACATCAACCAATCTTGAAGCAACATTGCTGGTAGATGTCAACCACAAGTTCACTATGGAATATTTCATAGTTGCATTGGAAAGTTGTTTTTTTTAGGTTGCCTCCGTTTCTGCAGAGCTGCTCCAGAAAGAACTGACTCTGGGAAGCTGCTCTATGGGCAGGTGAGAGACTTTCCAGCTGGTAGCTTTATTTCACTGGTTGAGCTCTGGAATGGCACTCAGACTGGTCTAAAGACACAGTGCCCATTATGCTTTTGTGCATAATTTTCAACCTTCCTATTGTCAACATCATTTGAACCAGCTTGATGGAGGGATGCATAGAAAGACTTTCATTTATGTAGCGCCTTTCACGATCGCCAGACATCCCAAAGCACTTTGTAAATAATAAAGTACTTTGAAGTTTAGTCACTGTTGTCAGATAGGAAATGTGGCAGCTAATTTGTACACCGCAAACTCCCACAAACAGCAATGTGATAATGACCAGATAATCTGTTTTTTTTTGTGATGTTGATTGAGGAATAAATATTGATGATGAGACTGGGGATTGCTCCCCTGGTCTCTTCAAAAATAGTGCCATGAGATCTTTTATGTCCACCTGAGCGCAGACGGGGCCTCGGTTTAATGTCTCCTCTGAAAGACAAGACTGCATCTGTTCATACTGGTTGAAAACTAGTGTTTACTTAAAAATATATATTTTCAGAGAGGGGATTACTTTGAATGGGAGGTGCTCCCCTGTAATTTCCTTTTTTCCTTTTAACCAGTTGATCAATTGAGGGAGGGAGGCAGTGCAGCCCATAGATTAATTTACCAGTCCAGACAAAAATTGCAGACTATCAGTTGGAAAGTGAAAATAAATTGCCTTGGAACAAATGCAGCAAGAGTGGATCGCTGTGCACCTACTTCCAGCAGGATTGGTAAGCAGCTGTGAGTATTAAGAAGTGTTGGGGGCTGAGGATGGACTTCTTTAAATTGCTGGATGGAGGAGCATGGTGTGTCTGCCAAAATTCTTTTGTGCTTCTGGTGCTAGCAGCATGATGCTGAGACCATTTAACGATTCACCTTTGCCTTCATGTGTAATTCAGGTGGAATGTGGAAAACAAAGATACTGGGGCAATGTGGGTGGGGGGGTCTTGGTGAAGAGGTAAATTCAACATCATCGCCTGAGATGAAAAGCAGACAAATTCTTTGAAGGGTGGGAGACCTGCTCTGCTGCCCAGACAATGTGAAGTTGAAATTGTTCCCTAGTGGAATTCTAGTCGTTTGATGCCAGGGTATCAAAAAGAAGAGAAAAAAACTGCATACTGTTTAAAAAGCTGAAGCAATAACATGCAACATCTTGCATTTATAAAGCACCTTTTAACATAGTGAAACATTCCAAGGAGCTTCCAGTCAGACAAAAAAAATGCAGCCACTCAGGCATCTAGTCTCTTATTTTCTTGTGATGTGTGTAATTGTCGCACTATAGTCCTAAACACTGTAAAGCAATCTTCTGTTTTGAAAAACGTGTGGGTCATCTAACAGCTGGTGCTGAAGCCTTTGCTTATCATACAATGTTTTAGACAAGCTATCTAACTCTAACCAATGACTTGGCAAAAATTCAGATATATTTCAAAATAGATGCCTCGGTGAATTATCCTGAGGAAGATAATGTTACATTCCTTGGTTTCTGTATCAACAGGTATGTTCAGTGTTTGGTTATCAAATATTTAGTATTTTTAGAAATTGCACTCAGTTATGAGAACTGTCTTGCAATCCTCGCCTCACACTTGTGTTTGTTGCCTTAACACAATATAGCAATTAACCGATGCAGTTGCTCCATTCTGCTTTAGAAATGACACAAATTTAATGTTTAACAATAGCATCATAACTGAGAGGAACCACTGACTAAATGTAAATGCACTAATCAGATGGCAAAGAATTTTTTTCCCCTGGAGCTAAGCTTGCAAGAGGGGAGGTGAAGTTTGTATATTAACATTCTTCACTTCCATGAATAAATCATTATATTAGAGGGGCGTATTTCTCACTCTCCGTATTAATTCTATTGAAGGATCTTTATGAAAGTGGGCTTGTGTTGACAGGCCTGCTAATGACCAGGAAAAAGATTCTACTTCAAACTGGGAGAATCGTTGCTTTGATGCAGTTAAGTGGTCAGTGGTGTAGCTTCTATGAAGCATATTAACAGGGTGCTTTTTAACTAATATGGGGAAAATTTTCTTTTGAAGCAAGATTGCGGGAGTTAACTTATTTCAGTGTCATGTATGATGCACTGGGAGGTACCTCGTAGGTCAACAGCCAATGTGGGGCTATTGGCTGTCTGTAACATAAATCATTTTTTCTGCCTGGTGTAGAGAATAAAGACCAATTGGAAAAGCTGATCCTTGTTGGCCAAATTGCAAATGAGGCTGAAAGAAAGGGTGATCCTTGAAGGAGGAGGGGAGCACCCTGGACGAGAACAGGCCTTCTTGAAGAGGCAATCAACAACCACTCAGGTGCTGCAGTTTAAAAGAACTTCTCGAGCCCCAAGCACTAGAAGTCCCTCCTTAAACCTCTCTGCATATCTATGCTTTTTTTAAAAAGACATTCCTTTAAACCTACCTCTTTGACCAAGCTTTTGGTCACAAGTCCTAATATCTCCTTGTGTGGCTCAGCATCAAATTTTGTCTGATCACTCCTGTGAAGTGTCTCGGAATGTTTTACTACGTTGAAGGTATGTTATAAATGCAAGTTGGTGGTGGTGTTTAAATGTGTGCAAACTCATTAAGACCTCTGAGGTTTGTAATCACTTCTAGGTCTCCATTATATTCAGTAGTAAATTGCATCTATATGTAGTTGTCCAGCATTTGCAGTATTTAAGTTTGGCAAATGTGGTTCTTTACAAAAGACTATAAGCAGTGAACCACTGAGATCGGGAAGATCCCAGAAACAACTCTAGTCTCTGCTAATCTCAGCCAAGTTTACACTTGGGCATTACATTTGGTCTCCTCACTCTTAGAAAAAAAGAGAGGAATATCATCCAGGCTTCCTTTTCTTGGAAGTGGATGTGTGTGGACTTTAGTCCAAGATTAGACTTGGCTGTGACTCTCCCTACAGTTGAGATTCTGCTAACACTCACTCACTTTTTGGGCTTTTACATGAACAGATGGTTTAGCAAGGTCAGCTAACAGCACGCACAAGGAATTGATCACATGACCTTCTAAGCTTTATAGCGTAGCTATTCTCTATGTAGTCCAACTAAGCCATTGGGGGAATATGACACAGCTGTTTACTGGGCAGTTCTACTCCTCCAGCCGAGTCGTCCTTCTATGACTGAGTCATAAGCATCTTTCTTAGCCTCTTAGTATAATGCTATACTGGAAAATACTTGGCTTTCAGTCTGTGTTCCGTGAATCTCAGCAGGAAATGCATAACCAAAAGGCTCCAGCATCTTGAGTGAGGAGAAGGGAAAAGTATCACTGGTGTGAAACAGGGCTGTGTTCTCGCACCTACACTGTTTGGGATATTCTTCTCCCTGCTGCTCTCACATGCATTCAAGTTCTCAGAAGAAGGAATTTTCCTCCACACAAGATCAGGTGGCAGGTTGTTCAACCTTGCCCATCTAAGAGTGAAGACCAAAGTACGGAAAGTCCTCATCAGAGAACTCCTCTTTGCTGACGATGCTGCTTTAACATCTCACACTGAAGAGTGTCTGCAGAGTCCCATCGACAGGTTTGAGGCTGCCTGCAACGAATTTGGCCTAACCATCAGCCTCAAGAAAACGAACATCATGGGACAGGACGTCAGAAATGCTCCATCCATCAATATCTGCAACAACGCTCTGGAAGTGGTTCAAGAGTTCACCTACCTAGGCTCAACTATCACCAGTAACCTGTCTCTCGATGCAGAAATCAACAAGTGCTTGGGAAAGGCTTCCACTGCTATGTCCAGACTGGCCAAGAGAGTGGGAAAATGGCGCACTGACACGGAACACAAAAGTCCGAGTGTATCAAGCCTGTGTCCTCAGTACCTTGCTCTACGTCAGCGAGGCCTGGACAACGTATGTCAGCCAAGAGCAACCTCTCAATTCATTCCATTCTCGCTGCCTCCGGAGAATCCTTGGCATCAGGTGGCAGGACCGTATCTCCAACACAGAAATCCTTGAGGCGGCCAACATCCCCAGCTTATACACCCTACTGAGCCAGCGGCACTTGAGATGGCTTGGCCATGTGAGCTGCATGGAAGATGGCAGGATCCTCAAGGACACATTGTACAGCCAGATCGCCACTGGTATCAGACCCACCAGCCGTCCATGTCTCTGCTTTAAAGACGTCTGCAAATGCGACATGAAGTCCTGTGACATTGATCACAAGTCGTGGGAATCAGTTGCCAGCAATCGCCAGAGCTGGCAGGCAGCCATAAAGGCGGGGCTAAAGTGTGGCGCGTCGAAGAGACTTAGCAGTTGGCAGGAAAAAAGACAGAAGCACAAGGGGAGAGCCAACTGTGTAACAGCCCCAACAACCAATTTTATCTGCAGCACCTGTGGAAGAGTCTGTCACTTTAGAATTGGCCTTTATAGCCACTCCAGGCGCTGCTTCACAAACCACTGACCACCTCCAGGTGCTTACCCATTGTGTCTCGAGACAAGGAGGCCAAAGAAGAAGACATGAGTGGTGTTTGTACACTTGCCTTAAATTTCTAAACAACACATGAAAAACTCATCAACTTTCCAGTGGTAGAAATATCCTCCTCCTAAATTACTCTTTTTGCTTTTTGTTTTATTTTTGTCTGCATTCCTGTAATAATGAAACCATTGTGGCCAAAGGGTGAATGAAAACAGGCACTAAATAGTTGCTTGTTAATGAAACTACTGTTTTAAAAGTCTGGATTTAGCACGCAATCTTGGTCCTAATTACCAAAATTTGATCTTGCCTGGAGGTGCTAAACTGTGACCTGCAGGTTTAGCACTCAAGTGTTCATTAGATGCAACTTTTGGGGAGCAGTATATGTGGGCTCCTCACACCCATTTCCACTGAAGGTGTGGAGTGCTCTGGCTAGCAGAGTGGCATGTTGCAGGATGGCTCAAGGATTAATTGAGGGGGCACACAGGTTCACTACCACACTGGATTTCCTGGTGGAGGAAGTCCAGAGCAGGAGCAATGTCCTAACCCCACAGGGGGGAAGGACACCTCCTTGCCCTCCTGCCCCCTTTTTTGTAGCAGTTGGTGCTGCTCTGCCTGGCCTCATCTCCTCCCATTCGTCGTCCAGATCACGAGGTCCCCTAGGAAGATGCCAATGACCAAGCATTCCCTTTTTCTCCTGGTGACTCTAAGGTAGAGTGGCACAGCTCCTGCTCTTCAGCTGAAGTTCTCAGAATTTCTAATAACCAACACTTAAGCACCATTTTTTTTTAAGGCTTGTCAGTGTCCTGGAAAATCTGTTTCAGAGGTCCTCTTCACGTTTCCAGCAGCAATGAACATGGCCCTGGATTTTGCAGTCAGTGGTGAAGCAAGGCTGCTTGTTGCTGACCTTGAAGTCTAGCAATCTCTGTGGTAAGAACTTTAACTCTCTCAGGGGGGAGATCATGTCTAACAAATTTAATTGAATGTTTTGAGGAGGAAACTAGATGTGTAGATGAGGGTAAAGCAGTTGTTGTAGTCTACATGGACTTCAGTAATGCTTTTGATAAGGCCCAGCATGGGAGATTGGTCAAGAAGGTAAGAGCCCATGGGATCCAGGGCAAATTTTTTTGCCCAGGATAGGGTGCAGAGGAGATTCACCAGGATGTTGCCTGGGCTGGAGCATTTCAGCTATGAAGAGAGACTGGATAGGCTAGGGTTGTTTTCCTTCGAGCAGAGAAGGCTGAGGGGGGACCTGATTGAGGTAAGCAAAATTGAGGGGCATGGATAGGGTAGATAGGAAGAAACTTTTTCCCATTAGCAGAGGTGTCAATAACTAGGGGGAATAGATTTAAGGTAAGGAGCAGGAGGTTGAGGGGATTTGAGGAAAAACCTTTTCACCCAGAGGGTGGTTGGAATACGGAACACACTGCCTGAAGGGGTGGTAGAGGCAGGAATCCTCAACATTTACGAAGTATCTAGATGAGCACTTGAAACACCATAACATACAAGTCAATGGGCCAAGTGCTGGAAAATGGGATTAGAATAGATGGGTGCTTGTTGGCCGGCACGGACATGATGGGCCGAAGGGCTTGTTTCTTAACATACAAATTATTGTAGCATAGTTTAATGGGAATTCTTTGTGTTGAGCTGCAGTGATTTTGTCATTGAGCTGTCCAAACAGCCAATCCTGTGAAAGAATTCTCAGACAGCGAACCAAGAAATGAAAAGTGGCGGGGGAGGGGTTGGGTCCACAGTGGAGCCTGTGGTGGTGCACTGATAGACCACAACATGGGCACTAATCCGCGCTTGCTCTAAATCCTGTAGTTATGGTCAGATTCAGAGGAGTAATGACTGTGAACGTTGACAATTTGCCATCAATATCCCCACAAATTCTGGCCTATGAAATTGTGTTTGTCCCTTTTTATATAGTGCTTGAAATCGACAGCAATGCTGTGTTTATTCCCAGACAGCTGGTCGCTGTTGTAAAAGCATGAGCCAGTAATATGCCCTGGGGCCTCTTTACTGAGCACTAGCAGGCATTTTAATTATGAGCTGTTTAAACTAGCCTCCAGATACAATTCCTAATGCTGTCTACAATTCCTTTACCAAGATGGCATCTTGTGCTAAACACAGGCTAAACCACCGTTTCAGCTTAGGACCCCGTCTTAGCTACCTCTTTAGTGCCTAATATTTTTGGCAAAAATCTCCGCCATGTCTCTACCAGCTAATAACGCTTGCTGATTGGAACTGAAAGCTTTCATGTGGCCCACAGTGAATCTGTTGACGAATGAGGTTGGGGGCTGTGTGCGAGCAAATATCTAACTTTTCTAAATCGGCTTTGACCAATATCCATTTTAGGTTTCCAAAATGTTTTAAGGACATTGTTCTGAGAGCATAAAACATAAGCTTAGATTGGATCATTTTTTAATAAAAAGACATGTAGCACTGCATTATTACATTTTAATTTTTAGTTCCGATTAAAGACCCTCTTGGGCCTTGTCTCAAAATTAACAGTGTATAACATTCGTCATTTGTTAGTGGCAGCTTCTCACTGCTATGTTTGAGAAATTGATTCTTCATACCCAAGTTTTTGAACTATTTTATTCATGTCTAGTATAAAATAAAATTAAAATCTTCTAACTGAAAAACAACAGCTGTTAAACACAATTATCAGAAATTCTGTCACTTTTACCAATGCATCCATAATTTTCCACACCAGAATAAATTGCCCTTTAATCTAATGCTTTTATTTACAGGAATATGTTTTTCTGGAGGAAAAGAATACATGTTTATAGCTATTTTTATATAAGCTGCCCTTGTTCATCTCTTATCTGTTTGATCCCACCTCTGGTAAGGTTACAGTTGTACCAGGTGAGCCCATCTCCCCCCATCACACTCCCTCGTGCAGCATTCATCCCTTTAATGGACTCCACCTGCCCACATTGAAAAGCAGTAAGGTTTTATGCTCCAGGTGAGTGATAATGGTGCTGCTCAGCCAGGTATAGCATGTTTACTCCTATCTGGATGACAGAAAACTTGTAAGTATTGTGAACTGTAAGGAAGATGGTGGTAAACTTCAAGAGGTCATAGGCTGGTGGAATGGGCAGACAAGTGGCAGATGAAATTTAATTCAGAAAAGTGTGGTGATTAATTTTGGTAGGAAGAATGAGGAGAGGCAATAAAAATCAAAGGGTACAATTCTAAAAGGGGTGCCAGGAGCAAGGGACCTAGGCGTATAAATGCACAGATCATTGAAGGTTGCAGGGCAGGTTGAGAAAGCAGTTAATAAAGCATTTGCAATCTTGGGCTTTATAAATAGGGGCATAGAGTACAAAAACAAGGGAGTTATGATAAACCTGTATCAAATACTGATTCGGCCTCAACTGCAGTATTGTGTCCAGTTCTGGGCAAAATGCTTTCGGAAAGATGTGAAGGCATTTAGAGAGGGTGCCGAAAAGATTCTCCTAGAATGGTTCCAGGGATGAGGAACTTCAGTTACGTGGATAGATGGGAGAAGCTGGGGCTGCTCCCCTTGGAGAAGAGGAGATTTGATAGAATTGCCAATATCATGAGGGTTCTGGACAGAATAGATGGGGAGAAACTGTTCCCATTGGCAGAAGCATACAGAACCAACGGACACTGAATTTAAAGTGATGGGAAAAGAAGCAACGGCAACATAAGGAAAAACTTTTTTTAAAGCAGTGAGTAGTTAGGATCTGGAATGCACTGCCTGAGTGTGGAGGAGGCAGATTTAATTGAGGCCTTCAAAAGAGAACTGGATAATTATCTGTGGAGAAAAGGCAGGGAGTGTGACTAAGTGAGTTGGTTTTGTAGAGAGCTGGCACAGCCACAACAGGCTGAATGGCTGCCTTCTGTGCTGTAACCATTCTATGATTCTATCTCAACAATGTATCTGAGTGCTAACAGCAGAAGGCCCCATCCTCACTGGACCAGTCTGACATGTTTCCATTCCAGACATTGGGTGGCCTGAGTGAAATTTCCAAATCTAGTATCTGCCCAAATTATTTTGAAGTAGGCTTACCAGAAAGAGATTTTCACTCAATCAGGGCTGCATCTGAACCTAGTTCCAATTGGTGAAAGGCCAGGAGCAAGTCATTGTGTCACCAAGAATCCTTCCAAATGAGAATTCTTCTTGGCATGTGAGCCCAGGGAATGAGCAGCATCAGGCTTTTGGATAATGGGGGATAGGGTTGAATGTGTTCCAAACCTAGAAATTCCAACACGCAGTGACCGTTTTCCAAATGTTAAAAGCCGTCACGTGTCCTTTATGCTGGGAAAGAAGTGCACACTCATTATGGGCAGGAAGTGTGTTGCTTACTATGTTGAAGGCTAAAAAACAATTGGGCTCAACATCTAAAATGGGTGTTGGGTCCCTTTTTTTATCTGCATATCCAAAAGGTCGAACACTGTTCCAGGCTATCACTACCTCCTAACCTGATCACCCTATTTCATCAGAAAAATCATCAGGAGTCTAGACTTTTATTTTAAAGCCGTTATCTAAAGTAATTTTTGCTGCGAAATACTGTTACTTGAACTAAATAGGAATACATCTTAAATACACTTTTCTCATAGAAAAGAGCAAGTTATTTGGAATATAAAATAGATAACCATCAGCCTCAAGAAAACAAACATCATGGGGCAGGACGTCAGAAATGCTCCATCCATCAATATTGGCGACCACGCTCTGGAAGTGGTTCAAGAGTTCACCTACCTAGGCTCAGCTATCACCAGTAACCTGTCTCTCGATGCAGAAATCAACAAGCGCATGGGAAAGGCTTCCACTGCTATGTCCAGACTGGCCAAGAGAGTGTGGGAAAATGGCGCACTGACACGGAACACAAAAGTCCGAGTGTATCAAGCCTGTGTCCTCAGTACCTTGCTCTATGGCAGCGAGGCCTGGACAACATATGTCAGCCAAGAGCGACGTCTCAATTCATTCCATCTTCGCTGCCTCCGGAGAATACTTGGCATCAGGTGGCAGGACCGTATCTCCAACACAGAAATCCTCGAGGCGGCCAACATCCCCAGCTTATACACACTACTGAGTCAGCGGCGTTTGAGATGGCTTGGCCATGTGAGCTGCATGGAAGATGGCAGGATCCCCAAAGACACATTGTACAGCGAGCTCGCCACTGGTATCAGACCCACCGGCCGTCCATGTCTCTGCTTTAAAGATGTCTGCAAATGCGACATGAAGTCCTGTGACATTGATCACAAGTCGTGGGAGTCAGTTGCCAGCGTTCACCAGAGCTGGCGGGCAGCCATAAAGGCGGGGCTAAAGTGTGGCGAGTCGAAGAGACTTAGCAGTTGGCAGGAAAAAAGACAAAAGCGCAAGGGGAGAGCCAACTGTGTAACAGCCCCGACAAACAAATTTTTCTGCAGCACCTGTGGAAGAGCCTGTTACTCTAGAATTGGCCTTTATAGCCACTCCAGGCGCTGCTCCACACACCACTGACCACCTCCAGGTGCTTACCCATTGTCTCTCGAGATAAGGAGGCCAAAGAAAGAATAGATAAGGCTAAGTAAAGTACAGCATTGAAAGAAACCCACAAATCTGAGGTTGGTGAGACATCTTGTTTTTCAGGTTTAAAAAAAAAATATATATTTCCCAACTGTAATAATCACATTTTGAGGCTTTTACTGAGTACTGTTAATGGCTGATTAATTGCGTAGACCACAGGATAAAAGGTAACCTCTGGGCACTGGGGAAGTACTGCAGCTGAAGAAAATTGTTTATAAATGAAACAGCTTGCACATATCCTATTTGGTCAGTCTATAAATTTGTAAGGCACCCCTTTTATATAAAAGAGTAATAAAACAGTGCATTTGCTGTTGTCCCACAACAGTGAATCCTTACTGCATTTAAAATCTTGTGTTTTGCATCTCACTGATGTTTGTTGAGTTTATTGCATCTGCTTCATAGGGAGTAGAGACTTTGCAGTAATTTCTGTTGTGTGGACATGTGAATTCTTCAATGGTCATTTGCAGGTGCATTTTCTGGTGACTTCAAGTTGACAATTGAGATGTTGGTGTTAAATAGTTCACACAAGCACAGAGCACGCCCATTGTACACTATCTCAGTATCCCTGTGAATTTATTGCCAGTTCCAAACATTACACTTTGCTGACATACCAATGCTTTATTTCTAGCCTTTCTGGAATGTTCTATATTATGGGAACACTGTAGTATTTTCTAAGTCACTTCACATTTGGTTTTGCAGTGTTGCAGCTGGTCGGGCTGCACCAGTGCTAAAGTGAGTGTAACACTGCTGACCTTGCACAGTTGCAAAATTTGGCACCAGTAACAAGTCTGCCTGGAAGAGATGGACTCTGTTGTTGGCATCAGGACTTTAGCTGCTGTTACATTCCAGTTAGTCTGCTTTTCTACACTTTTTTTTTCATTATTCGAAAGCTTAAGCAACCTGCTGTGCCATGATGGTTATATCAATGGGATAACCACAAAATATTACCCAGGGAACTCCCTTGAATGAATGAGTAGGAATGATTGTTGGCCAGCTATTGGCATGCTGTGCCTGTGCTGGTAGGTAGGTACAGAGCTCTGCCTTGTCTGCAATCAATCATGTGTGAGCTCATGTTAAACACCACACTGGAGTATTAAACTGCATCAAATACTTCATTGGTGAGAGAGAGCCAAAGAAATGAAGGGACCTGTTGTAAGATTAGGGCTGATCATTAACTTTCCTTGGTGTCCTGAGCAAATTGGATTCTGTTTCCTAAATCTGGATGTTAAATCATTAAATCACTATGCTTAACTGGGACTCTTGGAAACTGGGTTCCTTTCAAGTTTACACTGCAGTTAATCAAATGCTCATGTCAAAAGCAGTGTATCCTTGCAATAAAGGGCTTCATTTTCTAAAAATTAAAATCACAGCACAAAAAATGCACTTTGCCTTCACTTAAAATAAAATCCCCTTCAATCTAAAAATAACCTGGCAAAAGATCAAAGTAATCCATGTAGACAGCCTAATCTGCTGCATTATCAGATTTATTTGCACGTATAATTGTCTGCTTTTTAATCTTTTGCTTAAGATAGCATATGGTTCCTGTTTAGAATAATGATCTAGGCAGCTGGCATCTCTGCATTTGGCCTGCATTCAGATCTTTCTTGTACTGATTTGAAGTTATGGAGCATGCCTGTACTGCCAATTTAACTGTCACTTGAAAGGAAAATATCTAATCCATAAGACACTATATATAAAAAAAAAACTACAAGAAGTACATTGTATCTCAATCACAGAATCTTGTGGGGTGGGGGGTGGGGGTGGGGGAGTGCAGAATTTCTGAGAAGTTCTCTCGATCTCCTCATGCCATAGCTTCTTCAATCGAAGATTAGTGGGAATAGCCATTTACAACATTTCACCAATTTACACTGTTCTTCCACCAGTGTAATGGGAGATCAGGAGAACCCCTGGGGAAATTCTCCTCCCATAATTTTGTTTGAAGATCCATAGTGTTAAATGAAGTACAAAAGTGATTAAATAGTTTAATTGGTAATTGATATAGCCTTTAGCCTTTTATCCCATTCAATACCTTTACATGTCTCTATAAAGTGTTATGACTGAGGTGGGAGCAATGCACTGTCAGTTCAGTCCCACCACTCCACGGGTCGTAGCATATTAAAGTTTTCCCACCTAATTGGAAAACAACCAAATTAAACACTCTTAGCCCCCCCCCCCCCAGAATAAAATACACCAAACCAGGTATCTGTAAACAACAATAAATTAACTATTTATTAATAAATAAAATCTTAAACACTATTGAGATAAACTTATGTCTAAAGATCTTTAACTTTTTTAACCTAACTCACATGCACACACACATACATTCAAAAACCTACCGGTTAACCGGTTTTAAAAATGGTGTTTCTTAGGAATAAAATAAGTAGCTGGGTTGTAAGTCCTGGTGGGTTTTGTTCCCAGTTGATGTAACCCAGAGTAGAATAATCAGATGCCACTCTAAGTCTCCGGGCGAATTTGATGAAACAGTCTTTGATAGGCATTCAAAGTATTTCGGCTGCAGCAGGTGTCACACTGTTCTTTCAACGAGGAGCACGACAGCAGGTCAATTTGGATTTTCAAACTGGCAGTCCTTTGGCATAAAGTTCACTCCAATGATGAAAATGTTCTTTTCCAGGGTTGCAGTTTGATCTAGCCATCTCTTGGGACCCAATACACTTTCAAACTTGTTTCAATGGTTTTCTGTCATCTTGAAATCCAGTTGCTGTCTCTTTTTTAAGAGAGCGAGAGAGACATGGAGAGATCTTCCTTCTCTTTTTTGTCTTCAAATTGTCGTCTGACCCAAACTGTTCTGTGAACACAATTCAAACCCAACCTGGGCCAGCAGGCCAGTCATGTGACTAGCTTTTTTTTTCAGGACAACCTGCCCATCGAATTTTGTGGATTCTTTCAATACTAGTACATATCCTCAGATAGCTTGAATGCTGGCTTTCACAGTCAATGTCTTATGATCAAAATCCATTTGGTTAATTGAATCAGGGAGCAGTTCCATTGTCTTCTCCAGGCAACTATCTTGGAATGCAAATGTTTCCAGCCACTGTCCTGTTAGAATGCAGGTGCAACCATGTTTTCAGCCCAGTAGTGTTTAAAATTAATGTTCCATATGATATTAATATGCCTCATTCTTGGTAGGTGTGGTTTTCATCACAGTAGGGTCATGGGTGTAAATGTCAAGCTTAGGCTAGATGCTAGACAGCATCTCCTTATCCAGAAAGTGATCAGCCACTGGAATGGGTTACCAGAAATGGTGGTTGCATCCATGACGTTGGGATTTTATGAAGAAAGGTTCCTGTCATGGTTTGGTATATTGGAAGAGTATAAAATTAAATGGGCTAACAGATCTCCTTTAATCTTGTTATAGGATTACTGCCAGTGAGATGTATCAAATAGCATCCATCATCCTTGCACTGGTCAGGTTATGCCCCTCCTTACCTCTGTAATCTCCTCCAGCACTGCAACCCTCCAATTCCAGCCTCCTGTGCATCTCCCACTTCCTTCACCCAACCATTGGCAGCCATGCCAATGCAAAATCCTAACTCTTTGACCAAGATTTTGGTCATGGGTCATAATGTCTCCTTTGTCAATTTTTATATATTTTTTTTATTTAGAGATACAGCACTGAAACAGGCCCTTCGGCCCACTGAGTCTGTGCCGACCAACAACCACCCATTTATACTAATCCTACATTAATCTCATATTCCCTACCACATCCCCACCATTCTCCTACCACCTACCTACACTAGGGGCAATTTACAATGGCCAATTTACCTATCAACGTGCAAGTCTTTGGTTGTGGGAGGAAACCGGAGCACCCGGTGGAAACCCACACGGTCACAGAGAGAACATGCAAACTCTGCACAGGCAGTACCCAGAACGGAACCCGGGTCGCTAACCACTGCGCCATTGTGCTTAATTACACTCCTGCAAAGCACCTTTGGGATGCTTTACTACATTAAAGGCACCATATGAATATAAGTTGTTATACTGGCTGTAGATGGTCGCACTATAGGTTTCAAGGCATTTTGATCTGAGTCCCAATTCTTGATGTGTGTTCCTGTGTTTTTGAAGCTCTGCAGACAGTGTGTCATAAAATCTACCCCAAGGCTTCTTCTCAAACTCTTGAGCTGCTATACATGTGCAGGATTACATGCATATCTCTACTCAGGCCAGTGGGTATGACGCATTTCACTAAACTCTGCACATCCTGAATCAATCACCAAGTTTAATGGCCAGAAGGAAGTTAGACTCTCATTGGTAGATAAATTAATAATGTGTTTTAAATGTGCATTGCGATGATATAAGATCACATGAATTGGACTGTGCAGCACCACTCAGCATCTCCAGCATAAGTCTCCTTTCGTCCGTCCGTCCGTCCACCCATCCATCCATGTCCTTGGGGCTCCCAACTCATTCTCGATAATTGATTCTGCTTGGTCCCATTCTGCAAATCATGGAATGGTTTCCTTCTGTGCTGTGACCATTTGGCCCGTTGTGTCCATGCTGGCTCTCTGCAAGAGCAACTCAGCTAGTCCCAGCCCATCCCCTTTCCCCTTTCCCCATAGTTTAGTTTAGTTTAGTTTAGAGATACAGCACTGAAACAGGCCCTTCGACCCACCGAGTCTGTGCCGACCATCAACCACCCATTTATACTAATCCTACACTAATCCCATATTCCTATCACATCCCCACCTGTCCCTATATATTTCCCTACCACCTACCTATACTAGGGGCAATTTATAATGGCCAATTAACCTATCAACCTGCAAGTCTTTGGCATGTGGGAGCCCTGCAATGTTTTTTTTTTTCTCTTCAGGTAATTATCCAGTTCCCTTTTGAAAGCCACAATAGAATCTACCTCCACCACTCTCTCAGGTAGCGCATTCCAGATCCTAACCACCTGCTGCCTTTTTAAAAAAAAATTTTTCATCATGTCGCTTTTGGTTCTTTTGCTAATCTCTTTAAATCATTGCCATCCTGGTCCTTGGCCCTTCCAACAATGGAAACAGTTGCTCTGTACTCCATCTAGATCCCTCACAATTTTGAACACCTCTATCAAATCTCCACTCAACCTCCTCGTCTTGAAGGAGAACAATCCCAGCTTCTCCATTCCATTCTTGTAACTGCAGTCCCTCATCCCTGGAATCAATCTCATTTACTCTTTTTTTTTTCTGCACCCTCTCTTAAGCCTCCACACCCTTCCAAAAGCGTGGTGCACAGAATTGGACACACTACTCCAGTTGAGGCCGAACCAGTGCTTTATAAAGGTTGACAATGACTTCTTCATTGCTTTTATACCCTATGCCTCTATTTTTATAAAGTCCAGGATCCTGTGATTTTTTTTTTTTTGTAGCCACTGTCTCAACCTGCTCTCCAACCTTCAATGACTTCGGTCAGTCTCTCTCTTCCCTTCCCTCCCCTCCCCACGCCACTTCCCTCCCTCTCCACCTCTCTTCCCTCCCCTCCGCCTCTCTCTGACAGTTGCAAAGAACAGGAACTCTCCTCAGAACAGCTTTCTGATTGGTCAGTTTTAAAAAATAAATTCACAGCTGACCAGGTGCTAGGAGCAGAGAATAGTGATTTCTGAACTCGGGGCAAATTCGGGGTTTTCTGGCAGGTTCCTTTTTTTTTAAAAAGCCCACCAAAAACCCTGAACTTGTCTTGAGTCTGGAAGCCGCTGTTCCTGCTGCTAGGTTGTGAACTTCTTTTAAAGTTGGACTTGTCTGGAAAGAAGTCAATGGTAAATTTCTCATTCCTGAAATTACCAGTCACAGACCTCACTCTTTTATCACGGCCATGTTGCTGACCCCCTAGAGGCCCCCACTGTATACCATCCTCCAGTCTGAAAAAACTGTTCACCACTACTCTTCTTTGGCCTCCTTATCTCAAGAGACAATGGGTAAGCGCCTGGAGGTGGTCAGTGGTTTGTGAAGCAGCGCCTGGAGTGGCTATAAAGGCCAATTCTAGAGTGACAGGCTCTTCCACAGGTGCTGCAGAAAAATTTGTTTGTCGGGGCTGTTACACAGTTGGCTCTCCCCTTGTGCCTCTGTCTTTTTTCCTGCCAACTACTAAGTGTCTTCGACTCGCCACACTTTAGCCCCGCCTTTATGGCTGCCCGCCAGCTCTGGCAGACGCTGGCAACTGACTCCCACGACTTGTGATCAGTGTCACAGGATTTCATGTCGCGTTTGCAGACGTCCTTAAAGCGGAGACATGGACGGCCGGTGGGTCTGATACCAGTGGCGAGCTCACTGTACAATGTGTCTTTGGGGATCCTGCCATCTTCCATGCGGCTCACATGGCCAAGCCATCTCAAGCGCCGCTGACTCAGTAGTATGTATAAGCTGGGGATGTTGGCCACCTCGAGGACTTCTGTGTTGGAGATACGGCCCTGCCACCTGATGCCAAGTATTCTCCGGAGGCAGCGAAGATGGAATGAACTGAGACGTCGCTCTTGGCTGACATAGAGCAAGGTACTGAGGACACAGGCCTGATACACTCGGACTTTTGTGTTCCGTGTCAGTGCGTCATTTTCCCACGCTCTCTTGGCCAGTCTGGACATAGCAGTGGAAGCCTTTCCCATGCGCTTGTTGATTTCTGCATCTAGAGACAGGTTACTGGTGATAGTTGAGCCTAGGTAGGTGAACTCTTGAACCACTTCCAGAGCGTGGTCGCCAATATTGATTTATGGAGCATTTCTGACGTCCTGCCCCATGATGTTCATTTTCTTGAGGCTGATGGTTAGGCCAAATTCATTGCAGGCAGCCGCAAACCTGTCGATGAGACTCTGCAGGCACTCTTCAGTGTGAGATGTTAAAGCAGCATCGTCAGCAAAGAGGAGTTCCCTGATGAGGACTTTCCGTACTTTGGACCTCGCTCTTAGACGGGCAAGGTTGAACAACCTGCCCCCTGATCTTGTGTGGAGGAAAATTCCTTCTTCAGAGGACTTGAACGCATGTGAAAGCAGCAGGGAGAAGAAAATCCTAAAAAGTGTGGGTGCGAGAACACAGCCCTGTTTCACCACTACTACATTTCCTGTTACTCAGCAAACTACATACCAAGCTGCTACTGTCCCTTTTTTATTCCATCAACTTTGTTGATAAACCTATTAAGTGGTACTTCCAAAAGGCATTTGATAAAAAGTCAGTATCCACCACATCAACCATTTTATCCTCAACCTTCTGTTATTTCATCAAAAAACGCAAACAAATTAAACACATTTTGTCTTTATCAAATCTGTGATGACTTTCTTTGATCCACACTTATCCAATTTGTCCCACCTTATCATTTCTAAAAGCTTTCGCACCACCAAGGTTAAACTGTCTGGGCTTTGGTTGCTGGGTGTAACATTTGCAATTCTTCAATCCTCTTGAACCATCCCATATCTAAGGAAGACTGCAAGATTATGGCCAGTATCTCTGCAATTTCCACCCACTAACTACAAGAATCTCTGCTCCCAATGCATTTACGTAGCAGCTGTCCATTAAAATTTAAGAAAAATGGAGATTTCTGTGCAAAAGTTTTCATTGCAAATTTGCACTTTTAAATGTCATCAAGCAAATAGGTCCCTACTATAAGTATGAGGATGGTTGTGCTATATATGCATCAAGCATTGCTTCCCCCCTGTACTGCTACATCTGCTAAGCTTCAGTCTCAGCTGTCATGTTTTAAACTTTCTAAGCATCAGAAGCTGCACCAACAACTTGGTGGCTGCTGAAGGGATTATATTGGTACTGTTTTTACAGTGCAGAAATGGGCCATTCAGCCCAACAGGTCTATGCTTCTGTTTTACCCAAGCCTCCTCTCATTTCACCCTATCAACATATCTTTCTATTCCTTTCTCCCTCATGTGTTTTACCTTGCTTCCCCTTAAATGCATCTATGCCAATCACCTCAACTATTCCATGTTGTGAAGCATGTTCCACATTCTTACCCAGTCTACTGAATTTCTTTCACTCCCAACTCTGGCATGTTATCTCATTAATTCACTGATTCAGACAGCAATTTATATGCTTGCTGCACATCTGGTAGAATGTAGGCCGCTCATTCGGGCGCCACTTGTGTTGCTTAATAATGTTCAAAGAATCTCTTTGTCCTGTTTTCAAAAGAGAAGGCTTTGCATACCCATTGCCACTGGTGGGCCAACCAAACCATGCCAGAGCAGACCACCCAAATAATTGGGATGGATTTCATCAAGGGAATGGGCCGAGGAGAGCTGTATGGCTGTGTCCCAGTCCAACAAGGTAAGGCTGCAATTCAACGACTTCTTGCTAGCTTTTTATATTAATTTAGTGGCTCGAGAGGCTGCCACATGTGTTCCTCTGCTGCAGGTAAATGCCTAGGCCTTGTTGCTATGGTCACAGCTATTGGCCACATAACCAATGCTAATATGTTCCCTTTTCTTTGTGCTAGACCTTTCCCAAGATGAAGATGCTGGCACCAGGGAGGAGGAGGAAACTGGTCCCATCCCCCCGAGCTACTGGCAAGCACTCCAGACCCCACCAGCACCAGCACAGAAACATCCAGTAAGGAAGTGAAATTGATGATGGTATCAGATGAGAAAGGAGCTGCAAATCGAGCTGCACTGCCACCGATTAGTGAAAGCACTTTTTGCAGTCCTTTTTTTGAGAATCTTCAGAGCTTCCTGCCTGAAATGTCACATCAAGATGTAACAGTGTTCCAACATCTGTTTAGGTATCTGGAACCTTCAGAACATCTCAGATTGAGTGACCCCCAATTCTAGGGCATCTTGCAGGGCAGCCTCCAGAGACAGAGGGCCTTAAGTGATGACTCAACTCTGCTCCCAACACTGGGCAGAATTTTTCCCAGCTGGGTGGAGACGGGTTAGGTTACATTCAGGGTGGAAAAGTCCAGGAAGATGACCGAGTCGATATCCCGTCGTTATCCCGCCCTCTTCTGTCTTTCCCTGAGGCAGGTTCAGAGTTCTGCTGGGAATCCCCTGGGTCTGGTGGGAAAGAATTGAGGTGATTAAAAAGGCAATTAAGAGACATCTTAACCATGAATTCCTTCTTCCCCAACAGTGCATGGCTTCCACGCTATCTGCATCAGGGTCATTGAGGTGAATGCACAGTGGGAGGAGCTTATTCAGTGAAACTGACAAACTGGGAAGTTGCACTGAAGAGCTCCAGCCATGGCTATTGAGACACTGCTGCTCAAAGCATTCATTCTGAGAGTGCAATCGCTGCTTGACCGGTGATTGCCAACTTCTTGGAAGGCAATTCACCTATTTACCACCTCACTCACCTTCAGCTGACTTCCATGCTGCCAGCCTTCACTACAGCATGGGAGCAGCTTATGCAGCTCCACCTTGCACCTCTGCTGACGGGCAAGAGCAAAAGTCACATCACCACTGACAACTCTAGCAGCAGCAGGAGTAACACCTACAGCGGCACCAGCTGCCTTGTTCTCAGCCGCATGCCCCTCCACAGGACAGAGGGGATGGACATGAGATCCTTCTGGAAGAAGATGAGAACCCCCACCCCCCCCCCCCCCCTCCTCACCCCCACCAACAGAGGGTCTACAGGCAAAGAATCGAATCTCTTGACATGTCTGAGCACCAAGTGCTCTGGAAGCTCAGGCTCTCACGGCAGGTCACCATTGACATCTGCGGCCTCTTGGAACGAGACCTCCTTCCTGGTGGAGCAGGTGGGCATGAATTGCCAATGGCCATCAAAATGCCTGTCACAGGAGGGCCGCACTCCCCACCCCACTTCCAAGGGTTTCTGCCTCTCTCTGGGGTAGTGTGCTTGCCTCCTGCAAGGAGAGAAAGCAGAGAGGTGTGAGTGTTCATAATAGCTTGTGTGGAGAGGAGGGAAGGACACCATTTGTGGAGGGTGACTGTGAGGCATGGTTGCAAGAGTGCAATAGACTGAGGGTGAGACTGAGTGTTGGCTGGTCAGATGGGGATGTGAGGTCTCTGCAGAGAGGAATAAGTGGAGCTTGGCACCTGGCAGTGTTATACCATTCACTTTTACCACCACCCACTTCCATTCCTGCTTGATTGGAGAGGTTGTTCTCTTCCTCCCGTCCTTGGGAGACTCACCCCATTGCAGCTCCTCAGATCCTGCAGCAGGACCTCCCAAGTAAGAGTGAGACTCCAGGGGGCAGCCTTCCCAGGTCTCCTCTCCATTCCTGTGGTTGTTGCAGCCTCTTAAAAACTTCATAACCCATGCTGTTGTCTTTTTAATTAGAAATCCTTCCTTTCGAATGGCCGTGTCCTCCCACCCACCCTCCTTGAGTGGGGAGGGTGAGTCGGGGAGCCCTGAGGTGGGACAATAATGCCGTGGCTCTAGAAAAGAGCCTCAGCAAAACCCACCTATTAGAAAATCCCAACCTGCAAATGGTCCCGCTCTGCTGGCGTGGACCAAAGTGGATAAGATTCCACCCACTGTGCCTGCGCTACAAAGATCTTGGACTCTGATTTACAGGCAGTTCTTACTCTGTTCTATAAAGGCCAGAGGAATCAATTTGAGTGGACCTTTAACAGTTGCTAATGGTCTGTCAAGACACAAATACCCAGTCATCAGCAAGGGGTAACCAGTAGCTGAAGCATGACATAAGGATTTGATTTCTCTGTGTGGGGTCCCATCCACCCCTGTCAATTAGACCCTGTAGAAGTGGCAGCTAAAGCAGGGCAGTGTTGTCCAATGCATTCTCCAGTAGCTCCACATGGCTAAGTGGGAATCCAGATTGCATCTTTGAGTAAATGAAAGCTGAGTAATGGGCACATTTGCTGGGGATTTGACCCTAATACTCATTCACAATGTGCTCATGTGTACTTTAACCTTTTTTGGTGCATTTGGTAAAAATGAAAAGCAGTGTGAGTATTTTGTGATCGCTTTGAGTGCTTTACTTCCTTTGTTACTGAATGGTAGTAAATGTTTGTTCAGTAAAATACATGTGAAGTGCATATACCTATATTGTGAGTTTTCTATTTCTATTAGAATTGGTGAATGTGGCTAACCTGGTAGCCATACCTGTGACGAGTCAGCAATATCTATTGTACAACAGTGAGGCAAGGGGCAAACAGCCAACAGGGGCGGCGCAGTGGTTAGCACTGCAGCCTCACAGTTCCAGGAACCCAGGTTCGATTCTGGGTACTGCCTGTGCGGAGTTTGCAAGTTCTCCCTGTGACTGCGTGGGTTTTCACCGGGTGCTCCGATTTCCTCCCGCAGCCAAAGACTTGCAGGCTGATAGGTAAATTGGCCATTGTAAATTGCCCCTAGTGTAGGTAGGTGATGTGGGATTACTGCAGGGTTAGTATAAGTGGGTGGTTGTTGGTTGGCACAGACTCGGTGGGCTGAAGGGCCTGTTTCACTGCTGTATCTTAACAACATTTTGGGATCCACACATTTTTTTTTTTAAAGAGTGGTAGGGCCATATCATGACTCGGAATATGTAAGGTATTCACCAAAGGCAAAAACAGTTCCCATTGCAGTGCAGTAACATGCCACCACACTTGCTTCTGTCACTGAGGGGACACTTGGAAGAAGCAGGGAATTAGAAAGTAGATGGCATACACCCGATACTATCAAAGGGAAGCAAATACTAATGCACAGACATGTGTAAATAAGGCAAGTGGGTTGCACTCTTTTTATATATAATAAAAACAGAAAGTGCTGGAAATATTTAGGCAGGTCTGGCAGCATCTGTGGAGAGAGAAGCAGAGTTAATGTCTCAGGTCTGTGATCTTTCACCAGAACTGGCAAACGTTAGAAATGTAATAGGTTTTAAGCAAGTGACGCGGGGGTGGGGTTGGGGGTTGTGGGGGGAGAAAGAACAAAAGGGAAGGTATATGATAGGCAGAGGGTAGGAGAGATTAACTGACAAGGACATTATGGAGCCAAGGCAAAGGGAGTGCTAATGGTGTGGTGAAAGACGAAGCATTAATCCAGAGAGAGTGTTAATAACCGAATAACAAACAGCTCTGATTAAAAGCGCAAACTTAAAAGCCCAGTAAAAAAAATTGATGAAACAAAATAAAATAAAAGTAATTTAAAAATGGCTAGTCGTGCTCTGAAATTATTGAACTCTATATTCAGTCCGGAAGGCTGTAGAGTGCCTAATTGGAAAATGTGGTGCTGTTCCTCAAGCTTGCGTTGATGTTGACTGGAACGCTGCAGCAAGCCAAGGACAGATGTGGGCAGGAGAGCAGGGGTGATGCATGCTTGCAGACTGAGTGAAGGTGTTCCGCAAAGTGATCACACAACCTGTGTTTGGTCTCCCCAATATAGAGGAGACTGCATTGTGAGCAGCAAATATAGTATACTAAATTGAAGGAAGTACAAGTAAATCAGTGCCTCACCTGAGAGGGTGTTTAGGGCCTTGAATGGTGAGGAGAGAAGAGGTAAAAGGGCAGGTCTTACACCTCCTGTGATTGCATGGGAAGGGGACGGGGTGTTGGGAGTAATGGAGGAGTGGACCAGGGTATTGCAGAAGGAATGATCCTTCAGAATGCTGATGGGAGGGGAGGGGAAGATACGTTTGGTGGCATCATGCTGGAGGTGGCGGAGGATGATCCTTTGGATGTGGAGGCTGTTAGGGTGGAAAGTGAGGACAAGGGGAACACTCGCAGTTCTGGGAGGGAGGGAGGGGAAGGGATGAGGGCAGAAGTGCGGGAAATAGGTTGGACACAGTTGAGGGCCCGTCAACCACAGTGTGGAGGAATCCTCGGTTGAAGAAAAAAGACATATCCGAGGCGCTGTTGTGGAAGGTTGCATCATCAGAGCAGATGTACTCTTTGTCCGATTCTTTAGGTAAAGAAGATGTATGAATATTGGGTGCAAATATGTAATGGTAGTAGTGAAGGCAGGACTGATTGAGAGAATTGTTGACGACTCATGTAGGTGATCAAGGGCTTTTTAAGTGAATATCAATGACTCCTCAATACACTGATCTACCTGGCTTGTGTGGCAGCCAGGATTACTTCTCCTTGCTTCTCCCACAGTGGGAGGCAAGCAACATTGGAGTGCGCAATTGAAGGAAAACAGCAGATATTATGGAACTGCCACTCAGTCCAGTTTGTCAAGTCAAAAACCGTAGTCGAATGCAAGATTCACACACACATGGCGACCTAGCTTTACGTAGTGAATTTCACCAATGAACGACTTGCAAGCCTCCTGTCTTTTTTTATTCTTAAGTGCTCAATGAAATAAGAACTGTGCTGCAAAACAATACGGAGAATCCACAGTGGGAGCACTCTATCTCCTACAAGATGACACCAATTGATGCAATGAGGCCTGTGCACGCACACAGCATAGCTTCACTGTTTTCTTTTAAAGTCTCTTAATGCGGAACCAGTGGTGAAGGCATTTTATTAATCAATTGGCTGCACACATCGCTGGCAAGGGGTTGCAGCCAAAGCACCACAGATTGACCCTGTGGTGCCCCATCCCCTTGTGCAACATTTTGGGATCATCCTATCATTGTTTACCATATATGATGAAATTCATGGCTTGGGAGATTGTGTGGATTTTTTAAAACATTTTTTCCCCCCAAAAATATACTTTATTCATAAAAATCTGTTTTTTTAAAAAAAAAACATTACAAAACAGCACCAAGTTGACATTCCAAAAAGTGCAAAGGAAATCAGTTTTCTTCAATACAGGAGTGAGTTGCCTCACAACCCTTCCATTCCATTTTACATGCCATGTACATTTTACAGCAAACCCATATTTGATGTATACAGCTCGAGGGGTTTCCCATGGATCCAGCCCCTCCGTTCACTTTAATGGGAGAACCTTACACAGTGGTCTTTCCCCATTGAGGCTTTGCAGCAGCTGCCCCAAGCTTTCGTGCGTCCCTCAGCACATAGTCCTGGACCTTGGAATATGCCAGTCTGCAACACTCAGTTGTGGACAACTCTTTTCGCTGGAAGACCTCTTTCCACACTGATCTGGCAAATGTTCTTGTAGGCTGCAAGGAATACCGGAGAGGCATAAAGTTCTTGCACATGGTAACTGTATCTACTCATTACAGTTACCTCCAGCTAAGTGGCGTTAATCCAAAAAAAAATTTAATTGGCTGTTTCCTCATGGAGAATTTGTCTGCCTTCATTTTCTTTATCTTCGCTAACCTTGCAAATTGTGGATTTCTAGGAAATCTCTTTATTCATGTCAAAAAAAAACTATGAATATTGAAAGCATTGTGAAGATGAGAATTACTGTAAGATTTCTGCCTAATTGCATGAGAACAAAAAAGTCTGTCCTCACTGCAATACTGCCATTTCTCTGTGTTGTAACATTAACTTCTTGGGGTAGGGGAAAAAAGCAGTGAACTACTTAAAAAGTCCTCCTACATATATAACCATCTGTGTTACATGCTTAAACTATTTTTAAAAAAACTATTTCCCACCCCCATCCACCATACTTGTATGTCTTACCAGTGTTGCTTTATGTAATTTTGTTACCCTGCCAAACTTAGCATTTAATGTCCTCCAGCAGAGAGAGAGGTAGTGTGGACAACAGATGTCTTCTGAATCAGCATTCATAATGCATGACTGGCCCTCATATTAAGCAATCTAAGATGTTACTGTCTTCCGACCAATTTCCCCCACTCAGCTGAAACATTTTCATGGGAAGTTAAAGCAGCAGAAAACTAGCTCAATGGAGGCAAACTCTCCATGCAACCCTGAAGCACTCTGCACCCCACCAAGATCAAATACAGTAGCTAATTCCCTGTTCGGAACAATAAGATTGATGACTAGCCAGAGCCAGCAGTAGTTTCAACTTTGAGTGAACATAGGAGCAGGAGTAGGCCATTCAGCCCATTGAGCCTGCTCTGCCATTCAGTACGATCATGGCTGATCATCCACTTCAATGCCTTTTTCCCATACTATCCCCGTATCCCTTTGTCATTTGGTATGGTCAATCTCTGCTTTAAACATACTCATTGACTGAGCTTCCACAGTGCACTGGGGCAGCGAATTCCAAAGATTCACAACCCTCTGAGTAAAGAAATTTCTCCTCATCTCTGTCCTAAGTGGCTTCCCCCTTATTTTGAAATTGTGTCGCCTGGTTCTAGACTCCCCAACCAGGGGAAACAGCTTACCTGCATCTACCCTGTCTATCCCTTTAAGTATTTTGTAGGTTTCAATTGATCACCTCATTCTTCAAAACTCCAGAGATTACAGGTCCAGTTTCCCCAATCTCTCTTCATAGAACAGTCCCGCCATCCCGGGAAGTTGGGTGATAAGTATTTAATTGATTGTAGAGGAGTGAGTTTTATCCTTCAAGGCTGAAATGTATTTAGTCAGACTGGTGGGAACAGAGATCTGTGCTGGAACCGCTCTCGTTCACCATTTATTTAAACTTTTTGGACTCTGGAATTAGAATTGCAGCTTCAAAATTTGCTGATACTCCCCAAATTGGGAGTTATAGTGAATACAGAAGAAGACTGACAAATTGTGGGAAAATAAGCTTTGAGAATGGGCACGTAAATGGAAAATTAATTTCAATATAAGTGGGGCGGTGCATTTTGGTTGGAGGAATTGGGAGGCCACATACACCTTGGAAATGAGAATCTCAATGGGATAGAGGAGCAAAGAAATCTCGGGGTATAGATTTGCAAATTATTGAAAGTAGCTATGCAAGGCCACTTTTTAAAAAAAATAAAGCAAAATATTGGGGCTAACTTCTAGAGGAATAGAATTGAAAAGCAGAGCTGAGAAATTATGCGAAATTTGCAAAGAAGTTCTGGTCTCTTGCATGGGGGAAACATTTTAAAAGCAAATTAGAAGGTTCCGAAATAAAGTACAAATATGATACCGGCACTATCAAGGAGGACTGAACAGGCGGGGCTTTTTTCTTTAGAAAAGAGAAGGCTGAAAGGTAAACCAAGTCTTAAAAATTATCAAGGGGTTTGATGGTGTAGTTGTAGGAAGTGTTTCCACTTGTGAAAGATAGTCACTAATAAATTCAACAGGGAATATTTCTTCAACCAGAGATTGATTAGAATGTGGGATCTGTTACCATATGGGAGTGATTGAGACGAATAGTATAGATTCATTTAAGGGCGTGTTATATAAAAAAAGATTTGAAGGGTTGAATGGAGTAGGGTGGGAGGAGGCTCGTGTGAAGCGTTGACCTATTGGACCAAATGTCCTGTGTCTGCTGCAAAACCATTGCAGAGGAAAAAGGCTGAGATGCAATTTCAAACAAGATTGTCTTTGGGCAAGATCCAGTGAAAGAAGCCATTTTGAAGTACATGCACTGAGGAGGAAACTTAGTCACATGATGCATTTTTAGGCAGGAGGGAAGTTGACAGAACAAAGGTTAGTGAAAGGTATAAAAGAAAGCTAGTTCCCTGTCTGATTCAACTGAGTGTAGCCAGCTTCCCTAATCCCATCTAACTAAGGAGGACGGTGGACGTGGAAAAACTGGAGCAATATTTCTTTACTAGCACCTTTCTCGTCCTGGATGTAATTTTTAAGCTTGTTTACGGCAGTGCTTTGAGATCAGTTTAATTCTTGTGCTCTCTCGCGCTCTCTCTCACATTGTGCTGGTGGATGTTGGTTCCACTTTGCTGCCACCTAAGGAGACTGTGGTCTATCACTTTTTTTTTTGCAGGAAAGAGCATTTGGAATTTTCAATGTTAGAATCTCTACCATTCTAACACAACATTTGTTGCATTTTTCTTTGAATTTTATATATTGAATTCATTATTTGGCAAATACTTTAATAAAGCGTCTACATGATGTTATATTGCACCTTTTTTTTTGAACCTCCCCCATATCTCTTGATTCCCTTAGATTCCAAAAAGCTATCAATCTCTGCCTTTAATATACTCAATGACCGAGCATCCACAGAATTCTCTACTTGAGAATTTCAAAGATCCACAACCCTCTGAGTGAAGCAATTTCTCCTGATCAGTCCTAAATGGCTGACTCCTTATTCTGAGACTATGCCCCCAAGATGTAGACTCAGGGGAAACAGCCTCTTAGTCCTGTCAAGCCCTTTCAGAATCTTGTGTTCAATGAGATCACTTCTCCATTCTTCTAAACTCCAGAGACGATAGGCCCATTCTATTCAGTCTCTCCTCATAGGACAACTCTTTCATCCCAGGAATCAATCCAGTGAACCATTGTTACACCCCTCTACAGCAAGTATTTCTTTCCTCGGGTACAGAGACTGAAACTGTACTTAGGCGTGTTCCCACAATGGCCCTTTACAATTGCAGCAATAATTCCTTACTATTATACTCCAACCCTCTTGCAGTAAAGGCCAACATACCATTTGCTTTCCTAATTGCTTGCTGTATCTTCGTGTTATCCTTGATTTTGTACAAGGACATCCAAATCCCACTAACATTTAATAGTTTCCCACCATGTTAAAAAATATTTTTTCAATTCTTATCCCCAAAGTGATTGACCACACATTTTCCCATATACTCCATCTGCCATCTTCTTGCTCACCCACTTAACCTATTTATATCACTTTGCAGACTCTTTGTCCTCCGCACAACTTACTTTCCTACCTAGTTTTGTAAACTTGGATACATTACACTTGGTTCCGTCATCTAAGTCTTTGACGTAAATTGTAAATATTTGAGGCCCCAGCTTGCAATATTCCACTAGTAAAGTCCTGCCATCCTGAAAATGATCTGTTTATTCTTACCTTCTGTTTTCTGTCCTTTACAAATCCTCCATCCATGCTAATATCTTGCCCCCAACCCCATGAACCCTTATCTTGTGCGACAAACTTTCATGTGGCATCTTATCAAATACCTTTTGAAAATCCAAAGATACTGGGCTGAATTTTACAGGGGCCCCATAAAATATTTGAGGGAGTAGCCCGCCATGACCCCCCGATGCTGAGAAGGCCCCGCTGCATTTTACCGGCAGCAGTGAGGCCTCTGTGCAGCCGCCTTTATCGAAGTATTAAAATTAATTAAAAACAAATGCTAATTAACTTACCTGGTCCTGGTGGCCGTCCTGTGCTGATTTTACAGCCACCGACCACAACTCGTGCGCCTTCAGAACTCCATACGGTGTTCCAAGGCGAGTCACTGGTGGGGAGGAGTGAAATTATCAGTGAGGGGAACAGGGAAAACCTTTTCTATTGGTTGTGGGGATGGTGGGAAGGGGTTGAGTGTCAAAGGTTATTAGGTTTAGGGGGACAAGTTCAGAACCTGAATAAAACTTTTTCTGGGGGAGAGGGCCAATTGGATAATGGGAATTGAAAATGTGAATAAATGTATATCTGCATTTTTAACCATTGTGAATTAAAAATTTTTAATGAGGCCGAAGGACCCGAAGCCCTTTAAAAATAGTGCCTGCGCAGTGGTGCCAGATGCCATTGCCAGGGGCGGACAGGCCGCTCCGCCCCTCCATTTAAATGATCACCCGGGCGAAATATCACGGGGGCTTAGTGACGGCACTTCCGTGACAGAAGGCCACAGAGTTCAAAGTGCGTTGCCGCGATGCGCAGCGTTAATAAAATTCAGCCCACTATGTTCACTTGTTCCCCTATGTATACCCTGCTGATTGCATTCTTAAAAAATCTCTTGGAGAAATGATATTTTGACAAATCTATTTTCATAAAACCATGTTGACTCTGCCTAAGCAAATTATGACTTTCCAAATGTGCTGTTCCTTAATAATGGATTCCAGCATTTTCTGAGGTCTGATGTCAGGCTACCTGGCCTGTAGTTACCAGTTTTCTCTCTCCCTCCTTTCTTGCATAGCAGTGTTACATTTACTACCTTGCAATCCACTTTGACAGTTCCAGAATCTAGAATTTTGGAGGATCACAAACAATGCATCCATAAATCTCTGCAGCTACCTCTTTTTTTGAACCCTAGGGTGTAGGCCATCCTAGGATCTGTTGACCTTTTGGTCCCAATAATTTCTCCCGTACCTTTTCTTTACCAATATTAATTATATTCCTCAGTCTTATTAGACCCTGTTATTTCTGGTATGCTTTGTGTCTTTTGTGAAGACAGACACAATATTTGTTTAACGTCTGTCATTTTCTTATTTTCCATTATCTTTCCTGTCTTAGCCTGTAAGGGACCCACATTTACTTATGCTATGCTTCCTTTTCACATATCTGTTTGTTTTTAAATTTATGGTTAGTTTACTCTCATTCAATTTTCTCCCTCTGTTTTTGGTCATACTTTGCTGGTTTCTAAAACTCTTCCAATCTGTAGGCTTACTACTCTTTTAATTATAAATGATAAACTTCTTTTAATCTAATACTATCCTTACCCTCCAGTTAGCAATGGATGGATCATTTTTCCTGTGGGGTTTTTATATCTCAATGGAATGTATATTCATTGAGAATTATGAAAAATTTCTTTAAATATCTTATAGCTTATCTACCATCATACCGTTAATATTTCCAAATCTACCTTTGTCCACTCACCCCTCATATCTAATTACCTTTATTTAAGTTTAATACACTAGTTTTGGATTTGTGTATGCCACTCAGTGATTCATCAGATTATGATCACTCTTCCCCATGGGATCCTCTACTATGAGATTATTAATTAACCCTGTCTCTAAACAAGATCTAAAACAGCCTCTTCCCTGGTTGGTTCCATGACTTACTGTTCTAGGAAACTGCCTCCAATGTATTCCATGAACTGGTCCTCCAATACCTTTTACTAATTTGACTTGTCCAATCTATATGAAGAATGAAGTCCCCCATGATTATTACATTGCCTTGTTACAAACATAAGAACTAGGAGCAGGAGTAGACCAATGGCCCAGCGAGCCTGTTATGCCATTCAATACGATCAGAGTTGATCTTCAGCTTCAACTCCACTTTCCTGCCCATATCCCTTGATTCCCTGAGAGACCAAAAATCTGTCCATCTTGCCTTTAAATATATTCAACGATGGAGCAGTCACAACCCTCTGGGGTAGAGAATTCCAAAGATTCACAACATTTTGTGAAGAAATTTCTCATCTTCTCAGTCCTAAATGATTGGCCCCATGTTCTAGATTCCCAGCTATGGAAAACAACCTCTCAGTGTTTACCCCGTCAAGCCCCCTCAGAATCTTATGTTTTTATGAGATCATCTCTCATTCTTCTAAAGTCCAGAGAATACATACCCAGTTTACTCAGCCTCTCATCAGAGGACAACCCTCTCATCCCGGGAACCAATCCAGTGAACCTTTCCTGTACCATTTCCAATGAAAACATATCCTTCCTTTAAATATGGAGATCAAAACTGTGCACAGTACCCCAGGTGTGGTCTCACCAAAGCCCTGTACGATTGTAGCAAGGCCATTTATTCTTGTACTCCAATCCCCTTGTAATAACGGCCAGCTTGCCATTTGCCTTCCTAATTCCTTGCTGTACCTGCATGCTAACTTTGTTCCTTGTATAAGTACACCCAAGTCCTATCATTTACAAGTTGCATGCCTTTTTTAAAAAAAAAATCTGCTTTTCTATTCTTACCAAAGTAAATAACCTTATGCTTCCCCACATTTAACTCCATTTGCCACCTTGTTGCCCTCTCACTTAACCTATATATATCCCTTTGTGGTCCCATTTGTGTCTTCCTTGCAACTTGCATTCCCACCTAACTTTGTATTGTTAGTAAACTTAGACACAATACTCTATGGCCTGGATCTTATGTTGCCGCGGCTATAAAAAAAAAGGCGACCCACACACGGGGCTTCACTCTCTGCAGAGCCGCTGCAATATTAAACGCGGAGGCACATTTACATGGCCAAGGCAGACCGCCCCCTTGATGATGTGGAGGGGGCGGGTGGCCTGTCCCTGGCAATAGTGTCTGGCGCCAATGCCATTTATAAAGGGCTTCAAACCCTTACCTTTTAATTTGATTTTTGAAAGAAACAGAGACTTGGGCTTTATTTTTTTTTAAATTAATAAAAGTTTCAACCTCTCTCCCACCCCCACATAATGAAACATTTCTTTCCTTGTCCTCTTGCCCCCCACTCCCCCAAAATACATAACCTGTGCAGCTTTCCTGCCCCCCGCCCTCAAAGTTCACAAACTTTAATCTTTACCCCTTCCCAATACCTCCTAGACCAATGAAATTAGTTTGACCCCACTTCCTCCCTCCCCCCCCCCCCCCCCACTCCCTGCACTGAGGAACTTACCTGCTCCCCCCTCCCCACCAGTGTTCTGCCTTATATCACTGCTCGGAGATCCGACAGCGTGGGAGTGACGGTCACTGACCGCAATATCAGAGCGGGACGTCATCGGGACCAGGTAAGTCATAAATTCATTAACCTATTTAAATGGGGCTCCCGTCGCCAAGCAGTGGGGCGGCTGCCACAAGGCCTTGCCGCTGGCAATGTGGGGCCAGGCCTTCCTGGCGTCTATGCTTGTGGCGGGTCTCTCCCGGAGGCATTTTCTGGCCCCCCCCCAGCCACAACCCCTGACATTGGGAGGTCGGTAAAGTTCAGCCCTTTTGTCTTTGTCTAAGTCATTCATTCAAATTGTAAACCAGCACCGATCCTTGCGGCACTCCACTAGTTACAGCCTGGCAAATTGAAAATGCCCCGTTTTATCTCTACTCTTTGCTTCGACTCTGTTAATCAATCCTTTATCCATGCTAGTATATTACCCCCAACTGCATGAGCCCTTATCTTGGATATTAACCTTTTGTGTGACACCTTATCGGATGCTTTTTAGATATCTAAGTATACTACATCTACTAGTTCCCCTTTATCTACCCTACTAGTTATATCCTCAAAAATCTAATAAATTTGTCAAACATGATTTCCCGTTCATAAAACCTTGTTGACTTTGTCAGATCAAAGCATGATTTTTCTAAAGTGCATTGTTAATACTTCCTTAATGGATTCCAGCACTCTCCCAATGACAGATGCCAGGCTAACAGACTTGTAGGTCCCTGTCTTCTCTCTCCCCTCCTTTTCTTGAATAACGATGTTACACTTGCAAACTTCCAATCCACTGAAACAGTTCTGGAATCTAGGGAATTTTGTAAAACCATAATCAATGCATCCACTATCTCTGCAGCTATCTCTTTTAGAACCCTCGGATGTAGGCCATCCGGTCCTGGGAATTTCAGATTTTAGTCCCTTGAGTTTCTCCAATACCTTTTCTCTGCTGATATTAATTACCTTAATTTCCTCATTCTTAGCCCCTATGTATATAATTTGTGTCTTCTATTGAGGGGAAACACAAAATATTTGTTCAATGCCTCTGCCTCTAAGGGACCAACATTTACTTTAGCTGCTCTCCTCCTTTCAATATGCTTGTAAAAACTCTCACAATCTGGTTTTATATTCCTGGCTAGTTTACTCTCATTTTATTTTTTCCCCCCCTTTTTTTTAAATCAACTTTTGGTGGTCCTTTTCTGGCTTCTAAAACACTCCCAAACCTCAGGCTTACTACTGTTCTTTGCAACATTATAAGCCTCTTCTTTTAATCTAATACTATCCTCAACTTCTTTATTAAACCATGGAATGGATCTTGTTCATTGAGGTTTTTTTTGTTTTTCAATGGAATGTATTTTTGTTGAACATTTTGAATTGCTTATTTAAATGTTTCCCACTGTTTATTTACCACCATACCTTTTTAGTCTGTTTACCCAATCAACCTTAGCCAGCTCTCCCCTAATACCCAAGTAATTGGCTTTGTTTCAGTTTAATTTTTGTGTTTGGGACTGGAGTATGTCACTTTCAAGCTTAACATGGAATTTAATTGTATTATGATCACTTTTTCCCTGTGGATCTTTTACTATGAGATGACTAATTAACCCTGCCTCATTGCACAGTACTAGATCTAGAATAGCTTTATCCCGAGTTGGTTCCACAATGTGTTATTCCAGGAAACTGCGACAAAAGCATTCTACAAACCCATCTTCCAAACCACCTATGCAAATTTGATTGGTCCAGTCTATGTGAAGATAACAAGCCCCTTATTTCTTGATTAAAAAAGAATCTGTCCAACAGTAAAGCTACCATTGTGGGGCATATAAACTAATCCCACCAGTGTTTCCTGCCCCATGTTATTTCTTATCTCTCTCCATACTGATTCTAGTTCCTGCTGTCCCAAGCAGGTGAGACCAAAGCTTACTCAAATAGTTGGGTTACTTGTTATAATACCAGTGAGTTGCCTGTTGTTCTTAAATATAATAAATTCATCTGCAATGTGCTAATTCTAGGATGTGATTCGGGCTTTGGAAAGACAATAGCTCAACACTTTGACACCCTAGGCTTTGAAGTTTTTGCTACAGTGTTGAATAAAAATGGGCCAGGAGCAAAGGAGCTGCTACAGATGTGCTCAGAACAACTTACCTTAATTCAGATGGATCTCACTAAACCCGAGGATATCGACAGAGCCTTGCACATCACAAAGGAGAAGCTCGGTGAAAAAGGTAAGATAAGTTTAATTAATCCAAATATTCTGGTTTTGGTATGGTTTTCAAAACATTTAAAGAATAATAGAATATCTATTGCTCTCTTTAATTTGGGATGGATTTTGCACTGGAAATAACAGTGAGGCTAACAATTCTCACTGTTATTAATGTGTAAACCTACCAACAACTTCCAGTAACTGCACATGCAGTTAAATGCACAAATCAGGAAATTGCTCCTGCAAAAGCTGTGCAATAATGGTATTTTGCTGAGTGACTCACTGTTCAAGTGCATGGAACAGTGTGAAGTTACTTACCTGGTTTGCATATATATTTGCACTAAACTCCCCAGAAAAAGTTGGGACTTGTCCATTCCAGTAAGTACATTTCTAATGGCGTGTTACATCTTAATTACTGCCAAATGTCCTCTCTGGCACTAAAAATTAACTTTTACAAGCACCTAGTAGCGTTCCTCCAGATTTCTATTATTGGAGATTTTTCTAAAAAAGTAATTTTTACTTTTTTTCTGTCTCTATCTCTGCTCCCAATGCCATCTTTTCCTCTAATTTTGCTTTCTGTACTTGGTTTGACATTGAATTCAATATTCTAACTGGTTTAGACTCTGCGCTGCTCCTTTATAGATTCTTCAGTCTGGTTTAGTGACCGAAACACTGGTTCAGTATTATTTAACAAAATTGCAACTATATGAAATGGGACTGACTTGTACACCAGATTTTATGATATCCAGAATATTTTGATGTTTATTGTTGGAAACATGAAAGTTTTTCATATTCTTATGCATAAATTGACAGGAAAATTTTGTTGCAACAAAAGGACAGTGATATCTTGGGTTTGGCTAACACCTCCATTTTATTTAAAGACATTTTTGAGGCTTTGGACCTGTAATTCCTACAGCATGGCAGCACCATCACAACTTGAGTGGGGTGGGACCTCACCATATATTGTAGGATCAGCTAATTTAAACTTGCAGAGGTGTACATATTCTAAATCCAGACTGCAATTCCTCATGATCTGGGTGAAATCCATATGCAGTGTGTAAGATCAGTACAGAGGGGAACCAAGGTTGGCACAATGGTAATAAAGCATGCTGCAAACATGCACACAGTAAAACTACTTTATAATGTGACATTCAGTGTTCTGCACCCAGTCTTTTTGAAAGGATACTTGGAGGTCAGTTATGAGTTGTTGCCTCATTAAGCAAACCTCTTCTGAGACATCAAGAGAGTGGCAGAGTCTGCAGACTCAGATGGAAGGTTACTAAGTGGCCATCTTATCTCATGTGCCTTCCCTCTTTGCCTCAGTCCTGCTCCTGGTCTGCTTCCATTTACAAGGATATGTATGCAAAAGCCCATAGTGAGCCCAGAGGTAAGGTTTCCGTGAGGCAATTCTGGGAAGCAAAAGATTTCCTTGCTGAAAAACAGTTTGGAGAACTTTTTTTTAGTTGCAAGGCTGAAAAACTTTTTTGTAATTACTTCAGTCAAAGATGGTGTTTCAGACAGAGTTTGTGGCATTGATCCACTTCCTGGTTTGATGAGACATGCTCTTCTCAACTTAAATCTGCTCCAGATGGCAGAATTTCTGGGACAGCAGGTATTGCCTTCATTACACTACCATTTTCAGGCAAGGACCACTTTGGGAGAGGGCGATGATGCATGGGGCTGAATTTTATTCTCCTGCCACTGGGAGCGGAGGCAGCCAAAAAAATGGTGGCCCATGCACGGCGGCTCAAGATAATACACCGGTCGGGCCACTCTTTCCCCACCCCCACCTCCAATCACATGGTGGGGGCGGGCTCTGCAATGCCGGCAAGCGCTGGTGCCATTTTTAAAAGGGCAGCCAGTCCTGCCACTGTTTTACATTTTTAAAGCCATACCCACCTACCACCCCCACCCCCCCGCCTCTCCCACCTCCTCCACCCCCGTCATGAGTTTTTGTGTTAACTCAAGTAATACAATGAGGTATGTGGATTCCAGTTCCTTGAAGATCTCTAGGTTTATTTACAGCTAAACCAATGCATACAGTACAGAGCAAACTATATACAGAACCTTTGTCTAGGATGTTATAGTAGAGACGATGGCTTCGAGTCACATGACTACATCCTGGTACTTAGCTTATTAGCTTACTGAGTTCTTAAAGGGACATCACTCTTAAAGCATCATACAACATGCTCAATAACACTTAGATGTGATAGTTGGCCTCTTTCTCCCCCCCACAAAACACTTACCTGGATGATGTGACCTTCCCCTGCCCCTCCCCACCCACACACTATTAATGCACATTTGATCCTGTTCCCTCCCTCCCCCCACCTCCACTGCACTAAAAATCCTGAGTACCCCCTTCCCCACCTCGGCGCCAGCATTACCTGGATGGGAAAATAATGGCGAGTGAGTGCCAGCCGCTGCTTGGAAGATCCCGGGCAGCAGGTGAGATTGGTGTGAATTTTATTTAAATTTATTCGTGTGCTTCATTTACATATGTAAAGCTGGGTCCCATTGCCGATTGGTGGTGGGGGAGGGGGGTGCCACGGAATCTTGCTGCTGCTGTGAAGATCGGTCCTGGCACTCCTGATGTCAGACTCCGTGGCAGGCCACTGCCAGCATGATCTTCCGGCCAGCCCTGCCACGGATACTGACGTTGGGACTTCAACAAAATCCAGCCCATGGGGAGTGGGAAAGATGGGCATACCGTCATCATTTTCTATTGCGATTTACTGTGTATTTTAGAACAGGTGGGTTGAATATGGCATATCTCATTTGTGCCCAAAATTCTGGTTCTCTTAGCCAGCCAGCACTACACTTCTTTTTATTTTTACTCCAAAACTATTCTTGGAATTTTGGTCCCAATATTTTTTCTGTAAAACCCCTGTACCTTTTTAAGCCAAAAAAATCTAACTAGACAAAAATAAATTAAACTAAATAATATCCTAGTCATTTTATACTTTTCAACTCTATGCACGACTGCAGTGCCATGGTAACAGGTATTCAGATTAAAGTGGAAACTTTGAGGTTGGGCAGCAGAGAACAAACTACAAGTAGAGTGGGAGTGGAGTAGAAAATTTAATATAACAGGCAACTAGAATCTCGATCACGCTTGTGAACTGAATGGAGGTGTTCCACAATGCAGTCACCCAATTTGTGTTTCACCTTCCTAATGTAAAGGAGACCATGTCATGAGCAGTGAAATACAGTATACTAAATTGAAAGCTGTACAAGTAAATCACTGTTTGACCCGGAAGAAGTGTTTAGGAGACCTGGACTGTGGGGCGGGAGGAGGTAAATTGGCAGGTTTGCATCTTCTCCTGTGCTTGCACAGAAAGGTGCTGAGGGAATGGGGGCCGGTGTTGGGGAGGCTGTGTTGGGGGTGATCGAGGAGTGGACCAGAGTGTTGGGAATAGAATGGTCCCTTTGGAATGCTGAAAGGGTAGGGGTGGCAAGAGGTGTTTGGCAACATTACACTTAAGGTGGCGGAAATAACTGGGATGATCCGTTGAATACGGAGCCTAGTGGGGTGGAAGATGGAGAAGGAGAACCCTATTGTGATTTTGGGAATGAGGGGAGAGGGTGAGAGTGGAAGTGCGAGAAATCAAATGGATAAGGTTGAGGGCCCTGTCGATCCATAGTTGAGGGAAAAGAAAGACCTATTGGAAGCACTAGTATGAAAGGTGGAATCTTCAGAACAGATGCAATGGAGACAGAGAAACTAGGAGAATGGGCTAGAGATCTTGCAGGTGCACTGGGAGGAAATGTAGACAAACTTATTGTGGATATTGGTCAATAGCTGATCCCCATAAATGGAAGTTGGGGAAGGGAAGAGTCTGAGATGCATCATGTGAAGGTGAGGGAAGAGGGCAAATTGGAAGCAAAGTTGATTGAAATTTTCCAGTTCGTTACAGACAGGTGAGGGATGGTTCCCCCCCTTTTCCATCTCTCGACTGACAGACACGTTTTTTTAAAATAACGTGTTTTTTTTAAAACCCCGGAGTGCTTTAATTACCAAGGACCCATAAATGACAGGTTTCCTTGTAAGTTTCAAAGAAAAATAAATAAGATAAATGTTTATTAAATAACACCTGTAATATATGTAACACCCACTCAATGATATTGCAAACTTTTTGATTCCAAACTCTTAATCCAATTAGTTGGAGGGAAGCAGGCATTTCCACAGAAAAGGTCATTTTGCATTTTAATGATTTCTCTCAGATGTGTTCAGAAAGGTCATTTCTATTTTAATGACTTCTCCAAGACTTGTCCAGACATTAAAATTAGATCAGGGTTCTCAGTTCTATGTGTATTGGCAGGAAAGGAAAGGAAAGTCACCTGACTTTTAAAATTTTTTAAAAATAATTTATTTATTTATTTTTATTTTTTTAGAGATACAGCACTGAAACAGGCCCTTCGGCCCACCAAGTCTGTGCTGACCATCAACCACCCATTTATACTAATCCTACACTAATCCCATATTCCTACCACATCCCCACCTGTCCCTATATTCCCTTACCTACACTAGGGGCAATTTATAATGGCCAATTTACCTATCAACCTGCAAGTCTTTGGCGGTGGGAGGAAACCGGAGCACCCGGTGGAAACCCATGCAGTCACAGGGAGAACTTGCAAACTCCGCACAGGCAGTACTCAGAATTGAACCCGGGTCGCTGAAGCGGTGAGGCTGCGGTGCTAACCACTGCGCCACTGTGCCGCCGCCTTCCATTTTGTTTACAAGAAAAGTGTCCATTTCAGATTTACTAAATAGTTCGTAAGTTCAGATCACCTGTGCGTGACAAGTTCAAGGTGAGAATAGGAAACAGCACTGATAGTCATCAATGTACTGGAAAAAGGGTGAGGGAGGGGGCCCTGAGTAGGACTGGAACAAAGAATATTCCACACATCTCACGAAAAGGCAGGCATAGCTAGGACCCATGCAGTCTCCCAAAACAACGCTTTTTATTTGGAGGAAGTGAGTGGAGTCAAAGGAGTTGTTGTTGTTCAATGTGAGAATGAGTTCAGCCAGATGGAGGAGGGTGGTGGATAAGGATTGGTTGGGCCTCCATTCAAGGAAGAAGCAGAGAGCCCTCAGACTGTCCTGTGGGAAATGGAGGTGAAGAGGGATTAATCGTCCATGTTGAAAAGGAGATGGCTAGGGCCAGTAAACTGGAAACTTTTAAAATAGTGGAAGGTGTCAGAAGAGTTGCAGATGTAGGTGGTAAGAGACTGGATAAGGGGAGAAAAAGTAGTCGAGACCAGAAGAAATCAATTCTTTGGGGCAAGCGCAGGCTGAAATGATGGGTCTGCCGGGGCATGTCTGTTTGTGGATCTTGGGAAGGAGGTAGAAGTGGTCTGTTGGGGATCTGAGGGTTGGAGGCCATGGAGGGAAGATTTCCAGAGGCGATGAATGTCCGTGACAGTCTTGGAAATGATGGCTTGCTGTTCAGTGTGAGGTCATGGCCTAGAAGAACGTGTCAGAGTTGGGGTTCAGCCTCTGCAATATAGATGTCCATATACCAGACAACAACAACACCACTCTTGTCTGCAGGTTAAATGATAATCTCAGGTTTGGACATGAGAGAATGGAATGCTGAAAGGTTGGAGGGAATGAGGGGAACAGAGAAATTAAGACGACCAAGGCCACACTGGTAGTTCCCATGAAAAGATCTAGCTCCGGTTTCCTCCCACATGCCAAAGACTTGCAGGTTGATAGGTAAATTGGCCATTAGAAATTGCCCCTAGTATGGGTAGGTGGTCGGGAAAATATAGGGACAGGTGGGGATGTGGTAGGAATATGGAATTAGTGTAGGATTAGTATAAATGGGTGGTTGATGGTCGGCACAGACGCGGTGGGCTGAAGGGCCTGTTTCAGTGCTGTATCTCTAAAACTAAAAACTAAAACTAATTGCAGTTTGTTCTTCAATATGAGAGAATAGTTAATATCTGTAAGCGTTGTTCAAATTCTTACCAGAAAAATGACTTTTTAAAAAAAAGCATAAGACATTCATGGCATTGTCCCTGAAGTTTTGAGTCTCTTTTTTGTAAGTAGTGGAATAACACTACTTTTTTCTCTTGTTCAGACAGATGTAATCCAATGGCCTAATTGTAAACTATAATGTTTTGAGAATACGATGGACCACTTGTGACTACCTTCTATGACCTTCAGGGAGCTGCTGAACCAGGTTTTTCTGGAGATCTATTCATGCCTTGCCTAGTTGATGCAGTTCTGTCCATTTCTTCTTGCTGTCCAGCAACAGGATGCAAAGGAATATCGTTAAGGGTCCAGTCTATCCTGACATTCACAAAGCATATACAACCTATAAATCTAACTTGAACTTTAATAGAGTTCTTGGCCCCAGAATTCTCCACCCCATCCTATTACTCCTGTAGGAAGTGTCTTGATTTAGTGCAAGTGCTGGTACATTTAAATTCAGGAACTCACTGTGTTGGGACTGCAGATCCATTACTCTGTGCAGCATGTTGATAATGGCCTTCAGAGAAGTCACTGCTTGAAATTGTGGCCATGACCAAATGGTTAGTAGCATTTCTAAAAACAATATTGTAATTGGGCTGGATCAGGGCAGCCGAGCAGCATAGTGAATTGTTGTTCCAGCACCCTGAGCCGTGCTTGCATGCAAGTTGTTGGGCTGGATTTTGTTGAGCCCCTGATGTCGGGCTCCGTGGCTGGAGGGGGTGGGGGTGGAGAAGCCAGATGATCATATCAGCAGTGGCCCGCCACAAAGCCCAACGACAGGAGTGCTAGGCCTGATCTTCCCAGTGGCAAGGCTCTGCGGTGGCCCCCCTGCCACTGGGCGATGGCACCCGACCTGAAATATTCAAATAAAGTACATGCATATATTTAAATCAAATCGACTGTGATCTTATTGACTGCCCGAGATCTTCTGTGCGGCAGCTAGCACTCACGCACCTTTACTTTCCCGTCCAGGGAAAGCTGGTGCCACTGAGGTGGAGAAGGGGAGAACTTAAGATTTTTAGTGTAGTGTTGTGGGGGGGGGGGGGTGGGGGTGGAGAATGGGGTCAAATCTGCATTTGTGGGGTGGGGGGGGGGGGGAGGAGTGAACTATGCACTTTGTACAGTTTGTGGGGAGGGAGGTCAAGTCAGCAATGTAAGTACTTTTTGGGGGGAGTGGTGGAAGAGCTGACATTTTATTTGCAGTGTACTTTGTAGGGAGGGGGGCGGGGTACAGGTTTAAATATTCAAATTTAGCAGCAGGTCTGGCAGCCCCATAAAAATTGCCAGCGTTGCAGAGCCTGTCCCCACCATGTGATTGGCGGGGTGGCCCTGCCGGCGTATTATCATGAGTGCTACACACTAGATCGAGTGTGAGTGTGTTGCTACAAGACACGGAAGGGAGATTTGCTTTCTTACAATGGGGTTATGGAAGGGATTATAACTATTACCCTAACGCCCACAACACTCATGAAACAAGTAAGGACCACATTCCAAAATAAGGCTGAGTAGCCACAGTAACTTACCAGATTCCATTTTAGCCCTTGAATTTTCAAGAGAAAAAATATGAATGATGGTTTATTTACAAAAACAAAAACATTCTGGGTTTAATGTTAACTTTATCATTCCTGTATCGTTAAGCTTTGCTCCATTTACAAAGATCTGGCAATCCCAGGAAGTGCATGTCAGGAAATTAGGAACACAGCCCATGGTTTTCCATCCATCTGCAAACCAGTTTGTGAAAAATATTCAAGTGGCTATCCTTTTTACTTTCAGACCTGCACACACCCATGAACCCATGTATCAGCTTTAGTAAGGAGGTAATGTACTGTTCTTTTTCAGGTTTATGGGGTTTGGTCAACAATGCTGGAATGTGCTTCAACATTAGTGATGCTGAACTCTCTGCCATGTCTAACTACAGAGGCTGCATGGAAGTCAACTTCTTTGGTGCAATAGCTATTACAAAAGGCTTCCTTCCTCTGATACGCAAAGCAAAAGGCAGAATTGTAAATGTTTCCAGTCCAGTAGGTAAGCTATAATGCATAACGTACATACAAGAACACAATTTGAGAGAGATGTAATAGATGCAAAGGGATACAGAGCAAAACTATTATAAAGAAGGCTTGTTAGGTGAAATGGCCTTAGTTTCCTGTGTTTCTATTTTTCTTTCCCCCATTTTTGTCTACATACTGGGTCTGATCAACGTCTGGGTGCTGGATACACTCCAGCAAGAGAACTTGGTGGCACATAGTGCATGCTCCAGAATGTTCTCAAACTCTCGTGCAGGTGGCGAATCCAGGCAGAAACCAAGGGAATGAATATCCTCTGAGCTTCACTCGGCCCCCTTTAACTTTCATGGAAATCCTGTTCCCACGTGTTGACTGAGTTTCTTCCTAAGTTACAGTGGCAGAGCAGGAGAAACTCTTTTGAAACTCCCCTCCATACTATAAACTACTACATTAGACAGTGTGTTAATTCTTCAATGTACTGCTTTACTGTTTATACATCTTTAATATATTGTCCCCTTCTTGGTGGTAGAATTTTAAAATTTATGCAGCAACTCAGTAGTTAGTGCAGGGTTTCATGCTATGCCCCTGATAACTTTTCAAAAAAATATTACAAGCGTAACTTGTCTATGCTGACTGTACTAGATATAAAATGCTAAAACAACCATATATGAGCCATCTACTGTATGCAAGATGATGACATGTATACTGATGTGCGCATTGACATTTTTCAATGGTAGAATAACTTCACATAGTCTGTTCAAAAATACATTTCAATAACACAATCCATTGAATTAAGTCATGAATCAAGAATCACGTGCAGTATTTTGCATTTTATTTCATGTAACTTAATAAAAATGTAACTAGTCTTCCACCATCCATTTCCTTCCAGGAGAGATTCCATTACCCTATTTAGCAGCTTATGGAGCTTCGAAAGCTGCACTTACCTTATTCACCAATATTTTACGCCTGGAGTTGAGTCACTGGGGAGTGAAAGTTTGCACCATACTTCCTGGATTCTATAAAACAGGTCAGTATTATTTTGCATAAAGGCAAAAGTCAGCATAGGGTTGTACTTTGTTGTCCTCCGATAATACCAATGCTCACCCTTTGACTTCACTACAGCGGTGGATTGCTGCTCAAGTTCCATTAATAATCCAAAGGGCCAAAATTGTCTTTTTGAAAGAAACCTCACTCCATTTTTGGAGGAGTGTTCAGGGCACTATTAATCATGGACAAATATACCATTAGTATTTTCTAGTGGTATTATGCCCTTAACAGTAGAGCATGCTACACTAAAGGTAGCAAAGATACAAAAACTTAACCCTTATTATGTCAGTCGCAGTTTGACTTGTGTGAGAGGAAGCTGCTGAGGGACAATTGCCAGCCACCAGAACCACTTGACTGCATTGGATTAATGTGCCCTTCACAGCACGACCCCTAACCACACCTCCCCCTTTTTTTGCACGAACTGGTAGGCAGGTCAGTAACCAGAGGACACCATTTAATATAATTAGCAAAAGAACTAGGAGGGTGATGAGGATAAACTTTTTTACGCAGCAAGTTATTATCTGGAATGTACTACCTGAAAGGTAGGTGGAAACAGATTCAATAGTCCCTTTTTTTTTTAAAAAGGGTGTTAGTGTACTTGAAACGGAAATATTTGCGAGGCAATAATGTGCAAAATGTGGAGGAGTGGGATTGAATAGCTCATTCAAAAAGCCAACATGGCCTGAATGTCCTCCTTCTGTGTTGCAAAATTCTATGAACAGTCCCGCCAACAAGGTTTCTCTGAAAACAAAAGAAAAGCTGTGACATATTTGTGAAAAACTCTGGGGAAAGTTCTGACTCCCCTCACAAGCAATCAAGTGAGTGCCAGAACATCACAGTTTGATTCCTCACGCTCACCTAACTAGCAATGCACCCCCAATAACTGGAAATATCCTCTTCAGGCAATTGTCAAGTCCCCTTTCACAGGACTGAAGTGGGTCCATATTTATCATAGTTTGTTCCAGGGGCGATGAGACTTTGTGAAAATAAATACTGAGTCATCTGACTGGTTGGTTAGTTTTACTAGAATCTGGTATCATACGCTTCTAAATGTGCTCAAAGTGTTGAGGATCAGAATGCTCTTACACAAGCAAAATGTACAATGTAAGATGGGCTTTTGGAAGGAGTAGGTTGTTCCTATTTTGTTTGGCACTATGCTGCATGATTTTCATTCAACAACCAAAGCAAAACTCTAGTATAAATAATTGTACTGAAGTTAATGGTTGCTGTAATTTATTCTGTGGGAATGTTCAGTGCTCATTAGAGTGATTGTTCAGGCAAGTAAACAGAAGGCTGAAGCACATCTGTGACCTATCACTTGACAGCTTGCAGTGCCATACAGCATTAATTGGAAGAGCGTGCTTGGATTGCAGGGACCACTGAGCCCCACAGAGTAAGCTGAATATTTTACCAGTGAGCATGAATGCCAATTGTCCTCTTTCTCAAGCCAAATACTGAAGAAACTCACTGAATCTATTGGACGCCCTTTAGTTACAGATTAACCTGGATAACACACTGCACATTTAGATAGATATAATGCAACTCTTACTCCATGCTTCCTCATACTTATTTAAAAATATTCTGCAATATTTGATCCTGACTCTCCTAGATTTGAGTTTTATGCATGTTGTAAGAACAATCACAGTAGGATACTATAAGGATTCATTGTACATAGTCTTCTACTATAATTCATTCTTTCCCAGGATGTCAAAAATGTGGAACCCCTTACCTTCCTCTGTTTTCTGTCTTCCTACATTATTAGGCTTTTTGAAGTCTGGTGTCACCTCTTGGCAACTTCCTCTTTTGCATCTTTTTTACTCTTTTCAATCGTGTTATCCACCTTGACCCTTTAGCTTGGTTTCTCTTTTTTAAAAAAAAAAGTGGACACTGGCTTTGCTCCACGACTGATTGACTCTGTTTAAAAATTTCTCAGTCACTAAGGGTAGTGGATTCTGGGACAATTGCCACTTTCAAGACGAGAGTGATAGATGTTTGTTGGTTAAGGGTATTGAGGACTATGGAACCAAGACGACTAAATGGAGTTGAGGTGCGGATTGACTGTGATATAATAGGCTGAGCCTGCTCCGCCAGTCAATGTTCCTAGGTTCAAGATTTGATCCCTGATCCTGTGTAATTTACTATCATATCCAGAAACATAAATTGGCAATCCATTACAACTCCCTGAATCAAATTGAACCACATCATTTTTCAATGTTAAAATATTACATACGCAGCTTTGTGCAAGAGCCTAGAAATTTGGACCCATTTTGGCAAGGAATTGGCATAATCTGGGTGAGAGGGTAAGAATTTGGGGGTGAGGGTGGCAGGGGAAGTCGGCATACCATGCAATATCACATTTGGGAGTAGGACTGTTGGGTAGCCAGGCTGCCTGGAAGTCCTATGAGGTCCACCCAGAAATGTTCAATGGAAGGGGTGTAAAAAGAGCAACAGTCATAACTGGAGTTCAGAATAGCTCTTAAATAAAAACAAGAAATGCTGGAATCACTCAGCAGGTCTGGCAGCATCTGTGGAAAGAGAAGCAGAGTTAACGTTCCGATGAAGGGTCACTGACCCGAAACGTTAACTCTGCTTCTCTTTCCACAGATGCTGCCAGACCTGCTGAGTGATTCCAGCATTTCTTGTTTTTATTTCAGATTTCCAGCATCCGCAGTATTTTGCTTTTATTCAGAATAGCTCTTGTTTGATTGCCTTAGTAAAGCAACAAATAGTTCTAGGATCAAGCTAAAGCGAACCTTTTTCTTGCATGACATTCCAAGACTACTCTGGAATTCTGGTAACCTCTACCCTCCTCCCTCCTCCCCCACCCCACCCCACCCCCCCTCATCACCCCAAACATGTTTGCTTCAATAGGGCTATAATTAGCCTGCATTCCTGCCCCTTTTTTGCAAATTACCCTATCTTTTTAAGATTTGGAATGAGTGACTACCATTGGGAAAAATGGGCATCTTGAAGTCCTGGTACTGACTCACATCTAGCAGAGCAACTGCCAGACTGGAATTCCTTGGGAAACATAACTTTATAATGCTTTTCATTTGAATAACCCTAAACCTTGAGCACATATTGGACCTGTCCAGGTATAAGATGCTTGTGGCTTTGTTATGCATACTGTTATGACCAGCTGAGCAATGTCTAGGGGTCTTTCGCTATCTTTACCTGGTCTTATTGTAACAGGCTTTAATTTTTAACACACTGTTTTGAGCTCCCCCTTTGTGAATCCTTGTTCACAACTTTCCAATGATAAGGCAAATACATGAGCACAAACAGGTTTTTTTAAAAATTTAAAGCAGAAAGAGGAAATTTATTAAAACCTTAAACTCTAATAGGCTTCATGCCTATGGATATACAACACGCTCACACTGGCATGCACATGCGATATAAACATGCAGATAGGAATAGAAAACAGCAGAAGAAAAGATAAATAGAACAGTTTGAGGCAATATCTTGTTACTGTTTCTCAAGCTCGCTGTAGTCCTTGATTGAAGATATAGTCTTGCGATTTTTTGGGCCCAGTAATCATCTTACAACTTTGTTCACATGGCAATCTGTTCTCTCTTTAAGTTTCACGTGTTTTCACAAGATTCAGTTCTGTGGGAAGTGATGAAGGCAAGCAGACAGGACAGGCAGAGATCTTCTCAGTCCATGATCACATGTCATTCTGCTGTGGCAATTCCTTTGGGAGTTCAAAAACTCTGCAACCGTCATATGACCAAAACTGGTCTGACCACTTCTGTGTATTGGAGGAACAGGGAATGGCTCCCTTTGTTTCCATATTGTCTGGTACTATGCAAATGTCCTTCCAGTCAGAGATTTCAATTTTTTACGTTTTTAATGTTCATGTGGCAAAATAATGTGTGCTTCAGTCTTGGCAGGTGGGGTTTGCCTGACACCTCCACACCCAGGGGAATGAAATGCGATTTGAAGAAAATGGTGCATTTCATTACAGAGTTTGAGAGAAATATAAGATAAAGATAGAAAACCATGCATTTCTCTCATTCATTTCCATTCATTCACCATTCTTGAAGCTCATTTAAGATGGTCTCCTTTGGGGGGGCCAGGGCTGCTTCAATTTCCTCCTTTTTTTTTCTCCAGGAGAGTTAGTAGGGGGTTGTTCTCATCCTGAACTCCCTGATTCATGCAAAAACTTTTGGCTTCAGGGGATGGGTGGCTCCCTTTTCCTCTGACTGTGGGGAAGAGGTCTTTGTTACTCTCCCCTTTGCAGGTATTTCTGCAGACTTAACTGCATTTTCTGGTGACCCTTCGACTACGTGAGGCATCACCCTCACTGTTTCTCTGCCCCCTAGAGGTCTCTCTTTGTCTCTGCAGGTTCCTGTAAATGCTGCTAGTAACTCTGGTGGGGTGCTCCTACAGTCTGCATTTACATAGGAGGATGTGGGGTCTAACTTCTCACATTGTTCGGGGTTGGTTGACTGGGCGGTAGGGGTTTTCATCCAGGATTCTTCCTGGACTTCCTTTAACTTGCCCTCTGGGTCACTTTTTCCCCTTCTCTTTCTAAACTTTAGCCAGCCATGTGCCTGCCTGTCCCCTTTTGCTCTCTGCAGGGATCCCTTACAGTTGACCAGCCCTCTGCTGGAGGGTTCTCCTAACACTGGTGCAGGACTTGGGGTTGCAGGTTTCACTGTGTTGGGGTTTCCCCTCAACTTGGCACATGTGGCACCTGCTGCAGTACTCCACCACATCTTTGTGGAGCTCTAGCCAGTCAAACTGCTGTCTTATGCGGGTTTTGGTCTTTCGTATACTGACACATATAGCCACTGTAGTCTCGTGGGCCCTTCTTAATATTTCTCCCCGGTACCTCTGTGTGGCACCACTAACTGGTGAACTACTGTTCACTCCTGGCCCTCAGGTCTGTGAGGAGAACTCTATTTCCTTATCAGTAGCTCATTCTTTAAAATGTAGCAGTCAGGGACTCCCACTGCTTCACTTTCTGATTGGGCAGCCTATGCTAACTCTCGTAATACTGGGTCGGTTCGCTGAGCCTCACTTAGGGAAAATCCATTTAATTCATTTCCTGGGTCTCCTAACTTTCCAAAGAACGTCTCGGCCAGGCAGACCTCATGGTCATTTGCCTGCAGTGTCAATACAGTCTCCTCTGGGGGAGCTGGCTTGATGATAGCCTGACCCACTACGCATGCAGGGACTCTGCAGGAGACCATCTCCTGCCACTGCCCTGTCTCTCTGACCTCCTGCGGTCTTTCTTTCATGACTTGCGGGGGCGGGGGGGGCTACCACCTTCACCCCCGCCAGATCATTACTTAGGAGAGATCAACCCCGTCTACAGGCAAACTAGGGACAATCCCTCCAGTCACTGGTCCCGAAACTAAGACACACTCCAGGTGCACCTGGTGTACAGGTACAGGCATACACTGCCCTCCAATACCATTACCATCATTTTGGTGTTCACTGCGCTCTCTGGGGAAAGGTCAGGCCTTTTCCCAGTAAAAAGGATCTGGTTTCCCTGAGAATCACCTATGGGCTTACTTGACCCACTTGAGGGATATGGGGTTAATTTCCCTTCAGATACAAAACTTTGATAACCTTCAGGAATCCTATTAACTTTTCCTGCACTGGCCGTAGTAAGCTTCCTGTGTTGCACCCTTACTGCAGTTAAAGCCAATGCCCGGTCCGTGTTTTCTATCAGGCCCTTGTCTTCACTAAGCGGGTGTGCCCTGATTAACCTTACTGGTTTCCCCTTTAATTTCCAGCAGTCAGCTTTTAAATGCCCTACCTTGTTACAGTGGAAGCGCACAGGTCTCCGGGTCTCACTGTTGCTCACAGCACCTTCTTTTTTGGTTGGAGGAGGGCCCCCTGTGTCTCCTGCTTTCCTTTTCCTTTTTCTTTCAGGACTGCCTAGGCAGAGAGCACCTTCCCACCCTTTGTCCTTTTCGGATTTGTGGGGGCAATCAGAAAAGGTTCTCCCCTGGAAACCAACTCCTAAATTAAAGCAAACTCATCGGCCAGAGCGGCTGCTTGTCAGGCTCCCTGAACCCGCTGCTCCTCGACGTGAAGTTTTATTGAGAATGGGAGAGAGTTTTTAAATTCCTCTAACAGGATTACTTCTCAGAGTCTCATAGCTGAGCTGTATTTTTGAAGCCCTCAGCCACTGGTCAAAAGCCAGCTGCTTGCTTGCTTTCAAACTCCAGATAAGTTTGATTTGGCTTGCTTTTTGAGGGTTCTAAACTTCTCGCTGTAGGCTTTGGGTACTAATTCATATGCCCTGTGGTCAATTCATAGTTTGATGAACTCTCATCTGGCAGCAAGGAATAGACCTCATGGGCTTTTTCATTTAGTTTGTTTTGCAGTAAGAGACCAGGTTCACCACCATCATGCTGAGGAAGTGTTGAGCTTTAATGGGGACGGTGGCAGAAAGATTAGCATCTGGTGGTGGAGCAGAAGGGCAGACCAGTTCATATATAGAAATCAGGTAGGTTCTGTTAAAGGCATGCAAGTTGCCTCACCAGGTTAATGCCAAAGCATTGAGGATGAAAATCCACTCTGCCTCTTTTTTTTATCAAACACCTGTGAATCCATGGGCATTTCCTTTAACCAACCAACCATGGTCACTTCTGCAAAATAAATACTTATTAAATTTGTCGCACTCTACTGGCTTTTAACAAACCCATGTGATTCATACATGCATTTCTAAATGTTAATTTTACGTATAATTATGATTCTAAATGTTGGTTCCCCAATATTAGACTAACTGGACTGTAGTTACTGGTTTATTCTTGGGCAAAGGATTCTACATTGGCCACTTCTCAATGCCATGGTACAATGCGCATACTTGAGGAGTGAAGAATTGTAGCCAGAGTCTTTATCTCCCTTTTGACTTTTTTTTTCCCAGCCAAGGGATCATACAATCAGGTCAAGTTAGGATAGACTAAAATAAAAACAAAATACTGCAGATGCTGGAAATCTGAAATAAAAACAAGAAGTGCTGGAAATACTTAGCAGGTCTGGCAGCATCTGTGTAGAGAGAAGCAGAGTTAACGTTTCAGGTCAGTGACTTTTCTTCAGAACTGGCAAAGGTTAGAAATGTAATAGGTTTTAAGCAAATAAAGCGGGGGTGGGGCAAAAGATAACACAAGGGAAAGGGTGTGTTAATGGTGTGGTAAAAGAGAAAGCAATGAGGGTGAACAAGGTAAAAGAGACAAACGAAAATCCTGTCGGAGAGAAGAGCATTTGCAGTATTTCAAGGTAGGCATTCCTGGAAGAGAAGTGGCAGTGAATTAAACACTAAAATAAAAGCAAAATGCTGGAAATACTCAGCAGGTCTGGCAGCATCTGTGGAGAGAGAAGCAGAGTTGACCTTTCAGTCAGTGACCTTTTCATCTGAACCTGACCTGAAAGGTCAACTTTGCTTCTCTCGCCACAGATGCTGCCAGACCTGCTGAGTATCTCCAGCATTTCTTCTTTTTATTTCAAGTTAGGATACATGCTGCACATGATGGAGTAAAGTTTCCAAAATCTTCCAAAATATTTTTGATATCTGTGCCATACCTTTTGTGCTCCCTCTTTCACCCCTGAGCAATCCTACCCTTTAACTCTTCAGGGTTTTTATAAGCATATAAAAAACTAATCAGGGAAGGAAAATAAACCTATGTTACACTGACTCAGAATAACTACACACCAGAGTGTGCTGATAGAGGGTCATAGGACCAATTCTCCTTGTGATTTCAGACCTTTGCTCCCAACTTTTCCCTCTCCTTGTTTGACCACAGCAGGTTTAATTCTTTTTTTAAAGTGGATATACTGGCCAATTCATTTGGTGTTTCGTTCTTATGATCATAGCAAGCAAGTAAGTAATCGATCGGGTAGATTTTCTTGAGCTTAACAAAGAAAGAGGTTATCTTTATTGTACTTAAACTGAACCAAGTACAATCTCCCAGAATCCCTCTACCTTGACATCTTGTCTATACTATGCCTTATTTCCCAAGTTTTTCCACTTTAACCATGCTACAAAGAAGGGTTACAATGAAGCTAAATGTTAGTTTATGATAAGTTAGTTGTTGGTTTATAACAGCTGGATTTTAACAATTAGTACTCTGGTTAGTAACGTTTAGTAACCTAAAAATCTTACAACCAACCTTTGCACTCACTCACTCACGCATTCACACAGGTTACAGAGTGGGGAAGGGTAGATTGGTCGAGTTACAGTCCATACAATAAAAGGATATACAGTCAATGGAGTTCGGTGATTTGGCTGGTTTCTAGCTGAATTCGGTGGTCTGGAGGCTTTTATTTTGGAGAGATAGATGACTGATTTGGTCGGTCTCCTGGAGACAGTGATGCAGATGATTTCCTCCAAAGCGGTTTCTGATTGTCGCAGGAGTATGCAGAGGTGGTCAGTTAGCGGGCAGAGTTTGAAGCTTGCAAGCTGGAAAGGAGAGAAGGACTCCCACTTGGGTCTGCATGTGTCAGAATCTGGATGCTTCTCCATCTGCTGCAGAGAAACACCAGCTTAAAACCATAGTGGCGGTTGGGGTGGGGGGGGGTGGTGTTGTCACATGACAGCCACCCAGTGATTCAAACATGGTAGTTAGCAGTGTATTTCTTGCTAAAGAGAACAGACACTTCCCTTAAACATCCTGGGTCTTGGTTCTTGCCACCTCGGAGGCCTTACAATGTAGGATAGTGTTGCAAATTAGATGACCATCTTCTGCTGCTAGCCCTCTTTTTTTTTTTATCTGTTCATTTTTACATTTCTGTAATCCACAAAGCATGTTGCCGTGACAATTGCAAGGTTCCCGGATATTTTGAGGAATTGCATCAGTTCAGTTCTGTGATTAGAGCCATTAACGATTCTTGAGGAATTTCAGAGAAAAGTCAGTAAATATGATGAATGAAGAAATCTCAAACATCCAGTCGCTCAATGATTGAATCAACCTAATCGGTTTACCTAATTCCTTTGCCTTGATCTTATTGGTTGGGACATTAACCATAATGAAGGAATAGAGCATTCAACTTGGGCAGTTTTGAGAGACATCAAGCAAACAGTGGGGCGAGATGTCCGTTAAATATTCCACAGTCAGGCCACATTACCAATCCATCTGTAGGCTACCCACTCAATTTGAGGAGATTGCTGATGGAATCAGTGGTGATTCCATCCTGGAACCCAGCTGATAAAGCTAGTTGGGGACATGATTCTGAGGGAGGGCCGCTGAGGGTCACACATTGTGGGACACAATTTTTGTGGGGCCAGCACCAGGTAATTCTCCACCTGATCCCACAGGAAGTCTGGTTTGCACCTTAAACTTGCTTTGCTCTGAGTGACCTGCAGTGATCTCTTTAAGGGTTGCTGTTTGGGCCATTCAAAGGAAAGTACCAATAGGAGGAGTTTTCACTGCACCCTTTTGGTGTATCAGAATTCCACTTGGGCCCTATTTGATGTCATAGGACCCCGATTTACATGGGCCATCGATGTGCCCACCAGTGTTCACCAAATGCCTGGGCTGCCCATTTCAGGAACCCCAGCGAAATGGAGCAGTCTGGCCATTAGTGGGAACAGGTCAGTAGATCGTATAGCACCATTTTTTTAGTATTCGGGTCTGAAAGGGTTAATCTTGAGTGTAAAGAATACTGCCCACCATGATGTAAGAAATCATGTGGGAGAGACTCGAACAGTTACAGCGTGGCTTCTCAGATATAGAACATAGATATAGAATAGCTTCTAAATTGATCATCCAGTCTGAAACAGCAAGTGCATACACTGTTATATTCAATTGGCGCTATAGCTGATGTAATCGCAATAAAAAGTTTTAATGAAACATCTGTCAAATTCAATGAAGTTTTAAAAGCTTGTGATTCCTATCTCAATTTACAGAGTAATAAGATTTTTGAAACAGCAAAATTCAACAAAAGGGTCCAAAAATCGGGTGAAATAGTTGATTCGTTTATCAATGACCGTTACAAACTTGCAGAGGGATGTGAGTATGGAGACCTTAAAGGTGAATTGATAAGAGATCGTATTGTTGTGGGTGTTGCAGACGATTCCATATTAGACATTTTAAGAAAACCTCACCCTGGATAAAGTTATTCAGCTGGTGAGGCAAGCTGAGAACAGGAAGAACAACAGACCAATCCTACGAGGTGAAGAAAGACTTTGGTTCAGGAAACCACCTGCAACTATTCAGTTCCTTCACCAGAAGGCTGAAAAAGCAACACCAGGAAAAAAGGTACACTGGGGGCAGGAAGTGAAAGATGCCATTAAACTCTGCTCGCGATGTTCATGCTTGTGGGTACTTCTGGTGCCACAAGGTCCCGCCAATAGAACAGAATGCTTTTATTGTAGAAAAATGGGGCATTTCAGTAAGATGTGCCAAAATACAATCTTGACTACCTCAAGCTCTAAAGGAAAAGTATTTAAGAACAGAGAGGTTAACAAAGTTAAACAACCTCCCGCAGCAGACCAATCAAAACACTTTCCGGGCGAGATCAATGATCTGAATCAAAGCATTTTGGTCCACAGACGTATGTCAACAGACATATCGCTAATTTCAAACTTGACACCGGAGCAAGCGTAACAGTCTTGTTAGTGTACGGCTTTCCACATACCTTCTGCAACCAATGGAAACTCAGTTACATGGTCCAGGAGGGGTTGAACTTGAAATAAAGGGGAAGTTACAAGCAACACTTCAGTACAAGGGAAAGTAGATATTAGAAACACTATGTTCTAAGAAATCAGGAGTTCTCACTCTCTAGTTAAAGAGCTTGCATTGTAGAAGTGAAGCAACAAGAATCCAGAAGTCTCTTTCCAAAGGAATTCTTCACAGGTCTAAGGAGACTGAGCCAGGACCGAGGAAGAGCCCCCCCCCACCATCCCGATCTGAGCACTGGAGAATCCGGACTCTGCCAGAGAATCCACACAACACAGCACAGCCCGCCATGCTGCCCAAAGACTACCAGAGCGAGAAAGAAAAATGCAACAAGTTCCTAAAGGAGTTCTACATGGACAGAGAACTCAAGCAGAAACCAGTCCAACAAATTCATCAGGCGCAAAGGCAAGATGAAGAATGCATCTATGTCTGCCAAAATTGCGAGCAAGGTTGGACACAACGGAGCAGATTAGCGCCATCAGAAGTCTTAATGGGAAGAAAACTTGGAATGCAACTTCCCGTTCTACCCAAGAAATTACTTACAGGGTTACAAAACGAGCACTATTCGAGAGTACAAGACAAAGAACAGTCATATCGAAGCAAACAAACCCATAACTGTAATGGAAGATACCGTACCAGAAACTTACCAAAGCTGTCAGAGTATGGGTATGAGACCAAAATACAGAATTCTCCAGAAAGAGGAGAATCAACAGTGATCTTATCTACTATGAACTCGAAGGTCTATATGGAAAAATAGAAGGCATCTTATTCCTTTACAGCAAAAGATGTCAATCATACATTTAGACGAATCAGATGTTGAACCATAAATTCAAAAAACACCGACTACTACAAACCTTAACGAAGGCTGTCCAAGACCAGATGCAACAGAGCAGAGAAAGACAATCAATCTTCCACTCTGATGATAAGATCAGGGAGAGTTGTGAAGCCTCCTGACAGATTGAATCTATTGAGTGTAAAGAATACCGCCCACCATGATGTAAGAGATCATGTGGAAGAGACTGGAACAGTTACAACATGGCTTTTGAAGGCATCGCACAGGCTAGTGTGGAGTGTATATAGTGGTTATGAAATAAAGATTACTGTTTAAATAGTACAGTATAAGTACCTCTCTGGCTAGACTCTATACGTTGGCAGCATACAGGACCTAATGCAACAATTTTCATTACGCTACTCCTCCATTCCTGCCCAAACAAGGATGACAATTGATTTCCAATTCTAATATTCCTTTGAGGTACTTCCAGACTACTGGGAACAAATTTTAATTGTTCTGCCTAAAGTGAGAGTAATAGGACATAATTAACATCGCTGTTCCATTGTTGTTTAAAACCATTTTTATTCAGTATCCACTAGCATGTCTCTCTAGTGTCAATAGAGAAAGTATTGTGGAGGATTCCCTAATCCAGTCGTAGTTGAAAGCAAAAGTTAGTTTGCATTATATTGAATTTGTGGTTGTATCTAATTGAGCAAAACTTCCAACATTTGAATTGGATGTTGCTCCCCTTGGCCTCTTTTGAGTGGTGAGAGTAGTTATGTTTCTTTTCATCTGAACCCTCTACCCAAGCTCCACCCTCTTACTATATTTTTGGAACTGCCAAATAAAATGTGACTAATTTCTTATTTTCCATGTTTGACTGCAGAACTGAAGTTTTATTATGGATCAAATTTCGGACCATACGCCTCCAGAAGAAAAGGATACTTGGCAATGGGCTATCCTTGTCTAAACATGCCTGAGTGTACATTAAATTTCTTAATGCCAACCGCCCTCTTTAAGGAAAACATTTCTCAATATTTTCTGTTGTAAATATGTGCCACATTTTATAATTTGAAATATAAATGAGATTTTTATGACTTTGTTCTCTGGACCTGGTTGCTGATGGGAAGGCTGCATTTATTGTCCATTCATGATGGCCTCAGGAGGTGGTGGGCCGTTACTGTAATGGATCACTTCCATCCTTGGTTTTGGGTAGTGAAATTCCAGAATGCTGACCCAGCAATGAAGAAGGAGCCAGCTATATATATATTCAAGTCAGGATGGTGTGCGAGATAAATGAAAGTTTCTTAGTGATAATTGTTCCCATAGCACTTCTCCTCTCGTCTTTCTTGGTACTAGAGGTCACAAGATGGGGAGCAATGTTCCCTCACACCAATCTGGAATGTACATAACACTGAAATCAACAGGCTGCTCACAACAGCGAATTCAAGCGGGAATTGGGGGCGGGAAGCACGAGGCAGGGCTGAGCATCAGTCCCCAACAGCAAACACATGAGCGGCTGGAGCGAGCGCGGGAAAGAAGGAATCTGTGATTGGAGGAGCAGCGAGCGCGGGAAAGAAGGAATCTGTGATTGGAGGAGCAGCGAGCGCGGGAAAGAAGGAATCTTTGATTGGAGGAGCAGCGAGCTCAAGCGGTGGTTGGGAGAGGTGTGTCAGGAAGTGAGCAACAGACGTAAGGGAGGGTGGGAGACAAGGAGACAGGCAAGGCCTCAGAGTTCTGGGAGAGACTGAGCTTCAGAGGGTGAGAGTTCTCCGGAATCAAGAGTTGAGAGAGAGAGAGAGATACTCTGGGCAAATTCCCCAGCAGCCATTCGGCCTGTGAAGGAAGGGGAGGGGCTGTGCCGGATGTAAGTGATGGCGCTCGCCAGCGCCTGGTTTTCAGCCCTGGAATTGAGCAAGACTCGGGAGTGCTCCCCATTCGACACCTCTCAATGCTCCAGGACTCGGGAGCTGGAGCTGAATGGCCCAGAAAGATCCAAAGCAACTAAAGATCACAAAACTGTTGGGCATGACCCAACAGGGCTAGTTAAGCACAAACTATCTGCGATGAAAGTTGATCAATGGATTTTGTCTCCATTGAAGCTGTCTAGCTGAATGCGGGAACAGGTTGAGAGCTTCATTTCACTATCTGGCGAGGTGAATAGATTATTCAGGTGGTTTATGATCTAAGCCCAGACTTTCAAGTTGTGTGCATACTATCTGTTCCTTTTACATTTTATCTACTCTCCTGAAAGTGTGAGCTCTTGTGTTGGGAATGAGGAACTAAGTCCAGGTGTGGGCTATGTGGGTAGCAGTAGAATGGGTGGATATGGGAAGAGGGAGAATAGGGTGTGTGAGGAGAGGAAGAATGTAACCTGTGAGCAGAGAGTTAAACGTGAGAGTTGAGTTAAAATGGAATGTGTAAAGAGAAGTGGAATTGTCCATGTGAGGAGAAGTAAAATAGGATGATGGGGAAATGATTAGAATGGGGCCAGTGGGAAGACAGCAACATTTCGTCTAAAGTGTACGCATGCGCGGCTGTGACTGCCCAGCAATATGGAATGTATGATGTATTGAAATAAATAAGCTGCTCATAACTTTTGTGGAAGTTCAACACCTCTCTGCTCCAGGACTCGAGCCGGAGCTGAATGGCCCAGAAAGATCCAAATCAACTAACTTTTAAAATATAAGCTGTTCATGGGCAAGAAAGTAGTGCTGAGGAGGAGTTTGTAGCCTGCCCAATGAAAAGAAAATTTAGAGGAAACATTGGAAGGGAGGTGATGTTCCTTGGTGAGTTGATGCAGTGCATCTTGCAAATGGGACAGACTGCAGACACAGTGCATCAGTGGTTGAGGGGGTGGATATTGAGTCCAGTGGCAGTGGTACCAATCAAGCAGATTTGTGAGATGTAAGTTTGTGTAAGTGCTATCACTATCCTGCTGTGGAACTATCCATGGGCTTTTTAGTCCATTTCTAACATTGCATTACTTGCTTCTGGCCCTGAAATCCCTTGTACTTTATCAGAAGGGCAGCCGGACCCCACTTGTATGTATAAACTGAATTTCTGTCACCCTTCTGACCAAGTCGCTGCAGCGCAGTAGCAGAAAGTCTGGGGAGATGCAGGGCTAGATCTTTCTATCGGTACTTGTGATCATCATGAAAAGTAGTTTTCTGATTTATTGATGCGGAAGACTAGAGCTGATCTTTCTCATTGTGCACTGCCAAAAGGCAGTGTTTTTTTTTCCTGTAAACAGTGTGAACCAACAAAAAAAGAACACTTTTTATTAATCATCCTCATGTCTATCTTTCAGCTCCGTCATATAATTTTGAATACTGGGAACAGCAAGTCCACCATCTCATAAAGAGTATTTCTTCAGAACTGCTACAGGACTATGGAGAAGAGTATATGCTAGAGACAAAAGACCTATTCCTGAAATATATCTCTACTGCCAAGGAGGACTTGAGCCCAGTGATTGAAAGCATCACAGATGCTATCCTCTCAACAAATCCAAAACCAAGATATTATGCTGGAAAAGCTATTATCATTTTGTATATCTTTCTCTGTATTTTACCAACATCATTAAGTGATTTCATTTTCAACAGGTTTTTCTTACTTAAGAAAGTCTTACCAAAGGCTTTGCAAAAATAGTGTAGTATGTGAGGGGAAAAACAAATACATTGTGAATAATTTCTCCAAAATGATCAGTTGTTCTGATAATTCTCAATGTATTAATTGCTCATTTGGTTAAGTACGCAGACATCATTGACTTTTCTGAGAAAAGTGAGATGGGAGGGGAAGACGAGATAATTTTCACCTTCATTGGCTGGGTGATAATCTGGTAGAGCAGATTGGGCCCTCTGTAATAGAACTGCCCCCACTCCTGCCAATTTTCATCCAGTTGATTCCAGTCATTGATGAAGGTGAAAATTACTCCTGAGGAGTTGACACCAGGGCATTTTGTATATAAAATGGAAATTGTAGAAGTACAGCGGATTCTTTATTCTTATTGACTGATTTTTTAAAAGAAACAAATGTTCAGCATGATCCCAAGTTCCAATTATTATTTGGGTGCTTTTGAATATGGTTGTTTTACTGTACCCTTATAAATATTGGTTAAATGTGCTGCAACCCCATTAGTTGCTACTTTGAAAAGCATTAAACTCCTACACATAAGATGGGCTGATGCCTTTTTCGGGGACAAAAATTGTAAATTGACATACCAATGGAATCCAGTATAAATTTCACCAATAATTATGATTTTTTGGAACAATTTTGAGTGCAATCTAAATTATTGGGAAAATCTGGGCTATTTTAGCGTGTTGTATTTTAATCTTCTTCAACCTTTTGAAGAAATTGTGGTTATAGATGCAATCGACCTATGAACAAAGAAGGACTTCTGAACTTATCAATAGATGAGCCTCTTTTTCCAAGTAGTCTGTTTAATAACTAATTTTAGAAATGCTTTATTCTCTCTCCACATCAGTGTATTTGATGGTGTCCAAAGGTACAGGAATAAAGATTAGGACTAGGAATTTCTTCCGGTTAGTAAGAATCCTCAACACCTTTTTCAGGATATGCTGATAAGGGAATATTTCTTGTTAAAATGATCCCCAACATACATTATCCATTACCTTCAAATATATTCTAATATAATTAAACATTTAAGAAACGCATTTTGTTTAATGAATATGAGATTAGAAATATGTTGCCTAAACAAAGCATCGTTCTGTGTACCATTGCTGTTTGATGTCACTTCTTGACAAACATCTATCTGTTGAAACTGATGAAAATCAAATCTTTCTACGAGCCTCAAGAAGCTGTAGCCTACTGGTATAAAATTAAACCATGAAATGAACAACAAAAAAGCAATGGCATTAGGAACTATTATCTCTTATTGTGGTCTCTTACTATGTAAATTGCCTGTTCATTTGAATCCGTATGTGTGTGTATTAAGCTGTCATTTTTTGCTTTGAATATCAATGCTATCTCTTAAGATACGATAGCGACGTTTAAGAGACATCTTGACAAATACCTGAATAGGAAGGGAATAGAGGGATATGGGCCCCGGAAGTGCAGAAGGTGTTAGTTTAGGCAGCCATCAAGATCGGCGCAGGCTTGGAGGGCCGAATGGCCTGTTCCTGTGCTGTACTGTTCTTTGTTCTTGTTCTATGAATTCCTTGTGATAGTCATCGTAGCCATCAATACTGCAAATATTTAGTACTAGTCAAGTAGCTCATGATGCATAACCTGCATAATTATGATCTCCTGTAGATTAGTATTTCTTTATATCCATTGTAACTATATAGCTCACAGAATGTAAAAATGCATGATGTGTCATAAACCTTATTAAGAATTATTTCTATTAAAGTGTAAGGGGCAAGTCATTTTGTATGTACCCAAGGACCTTTACAGCTTGTTTTACTTCCCAGGATGGAACAAAATTATCCAGTTTTTTTGCAAGAGATTAGCTTGTGCCATGATGTGGATTTATACGCCATATTTCTCTTTGTAATTGTTCCCTATATTACTTAAATAAACATTAGATCACATTGTTCTTGTATTAGCATGATCATGATTCTTGGAACACACAGTAGTGCACTTATTTGCGACATCCCTGTTTTGGCAAAATCTTCAATTTCTATCCCATACTTCTTGCTGATCGTAAAGAGATCTCCGTCAAAGCTACATAATGTACAGGTACATAAACTTGACTGCATAGCTGTGTTAACTCTTTGAACATTAGATGCCATTTGCAGTTGTGGAATACACCCTTAAGGTTGAATTTTATCAGCGCACTGCGAAGGCGGGGGCCTTCCCACATGGAAGTGCCGCCACACAGCCCTCGTGATATTACGCGCGGGGGCTGATTTAAATGGAGTGAGCGGAGCATACGCCACCGATGACATAGAGGGGGTGGCCGCTGCGACCCCGGCAACGGCGTCTGGCGCCACTGTGCAGGTGCTGGCGCCATTTTTAAAGAGCTTCAAGCCCTTCAGGATATATTTAAAGGTGCCAGTGAGCTTAGAAAAATTAATAAATATTTATTGTAACATTGATACCCCTATCCCACCCCACACTGAGCCCTAAACACATAACTTGACCTATCCCCCACCCCCACCCCCCCCCCAAAAATACACCATTTGTAATTCTGAACTTTCCCCCCCGAAGTTCAGTATCTTTGACCCTCAACCCCTTCCTACCATCCCTACGACCAAAATGAATAATTTTCCCCGTTCCGTCCCCCACCCCCCTGCTCTGACAATTTTATTCCTCCCCCTCCCCCACCAGCGTGTCGAAGGCATGCGATTTGAGTTCAGCTGTCCGTAAAATCAGCATGGGACAGCTGCCAACAGCAGGTAAGTTCATTTGCTTGTTAATGTGGCTAGTTTCAATATTTTAATGAAGGCCCCGCCGCTTGGCGGTGGGAGGGGTGGGCCGCACCGAGGCCTTGTCGCTGCCGCTAATATCCTGCGGGGCCTTCTCTGTGGATAGTGGCAGGCTGCTCCCTCCAGCATTTTATGGGCCTCCCCGCCACAACCCATGGCATCGAGGGGACTGGTAAAATTCAGCCCTTTATATTACATAATATTACAAAACACTTAACTTGTGCACCTGACCATTCCCCCAACAAAGTGCATAAATATTACCCCTTCCCACCATCTCCTACACCAATGAAATGACTTTGATGCCGTTCCCCACCCCCCGCTCCCCGCAGTAAGAAACCTACTTGCTTCCCCCTTCCTCACCAGTGCTCCACCTTGGATCCCCGGACAGGGATCCGAAGGAACGGGAGTGTCAGCGGCCAGTACCAATTTCGCACCGGGACAGACGGGGGGAGCGCAAAGATATTTAATTCGTTCATTTACATTTGTTTAAATATTTAAATTGGGCTCCCGCTGCTGGCAATATCGGACCACGCCTTCCAGGCGTTGAGGTTCGTGGCGGGCCTCTCCTGGAGGCATTTTCCCACCACTACCTCCTCCCAACCCCTGCCACAATCCCCGAAGTGGGGGGAGTGTCTGTAAATTCACCCCTACATTTCAGGTGATGCTGCAACTTCTTTATCCTGTATTAGCTACTGTCCCTGCTCTCTTTCAACTTAAGAGAAAGATATGAGATGGCTATTTGGTGGTAAAGTTACCCAAAACTCCCTTGGATCATGACAACATCACATTGAACCAGCCGAGAAGCTTTATAATGAAGCCTATATCCACTTATAAGGATTTAGCAAGCACTTGACATGCTGAAATGGCTGATGGTTCTGATAAAAGGTCATACGAACATATGAATTAGGAGCAGGAGTAGGCCACTCGGCCCCTCAAGCCTGCTCCACCATTCAATAAGACCATGGCTGATCTGATTGTAACCTTAACTCCACATTCCCGCCTACCCCGATAACCTTTCATCCCCTTGCTTATCAAGAATCTATCTACCTCTGCCTTAAAAATATTCAAAGACTCTGCTTCCACTGCCTTTTGAGGCAGAGAGTTCCAAAGACTCATGACCCTCTGAGAGAAAAAATTTCACCTCATCTCTGTCTTAAATGGGCGACCCCCTTATTTTTAAACAGTGGCACTTCGTTCTAGATTTTCCCACAAGGGGAAACATCCTTTCCACATCCACCCTGTCAAGACCCCTCAGGATCTTATATGTTTCAATCAAGTTGCCTCTTACTCTTCTAAATTCCAGCGGATACAAGCCCAGCCTGTCCAATCTTTCCTCATAAGACAACCCGCCCATTCCAGGTATTAGCCTAGTAAACCTTCTCAGAACTGCTTCCAATGCATTTACATCCTTCCTTAAATAAGGAAATCAATACTGTACACCATACTCCAGTTGTGGTCTCACTAATGCCTTGTCTAACTGAAGCATAATCTCCCTACTTTTGAATTCAATTCCCCTCGCAATAAACAATAACATTCTATTACTTTTCCTAATTACATGCTGTACCTGCATACTATTTGTGATTCATGCACGAGGACACCCAGATCCCACTGCATCTCAGAGCTCTGCAATCTCTCACCATTTAAATAATATGCTTCTTTTTTTATTCTTCTGGCTAAAATGGATAATTTTACATTTTCCCATATTATACTTCATTTGCCAGATCTTTGCCCACTGACTTAACCTATCTATATCCCTTTGTACAGTCCTATGTCCTCTTCACAACTTACCATCCTACCAATCTTTGTGTCATCAGCAAATTTAGCAACCATACCTTCGGTCCCTTCATCATTTATATAAATTGTAAAAAGTTGAGGCTCCAGCGGAACATACATCTTGCGAGCCAGAAAATGAACCATTTATGCCTACTCTCTGTTTCCTGTTAGCTAGCCAATCTTCTATCCATGCCAATAAATTACCCACTACACCAGGAGCTTTTAGTTTCCACAATAACCTTTGATGTGGCACCTTATCAAATGCCTTCTGGAAATCTAAGTACAGTACATCTACTGGTTCTCCATTATCCACAGCACATGCTACTTCTTCAAAGAACTCCAATAAGCTGTTTGTACATGATTTCCCTTTCACAAAACCATGTTGATTCTGCCTGATTACCTTGAATTTTTCTAAGTGCCCTGCTATAACACCTTTAATAATAGCTTCTAACATTTTCCCCGTGACAGATGTTAAGCTAACTGGCCTGTAGTTTCCTGCTTTCTGTCTCCCTCCCCTTTTGAATAAAGGAATTATATTGGTTATTTTCCAAAGTAATGGAACAATTCCCAACTCTAGGGAATTTTAGTAAATTAAAACCACTGCATCAGTTATCTCACTAACCATTTCTTTTAATACCCTAGGATGAAGTCCATCAGGTCCCGGGGACTTGTCAGCCCGCAGCTCCAACCATTTGCTCAGTACCACTTCCCTGGTGACTGTAATTTCCTTCAGTTCCTCCCTCCCTTCCATTTCCTGATTTACAGCAATTTCTGGGATGTTACTTGTTAACCATGGTGGCGGGTCCTCCCTTTGGAATTTTTCTTTCTTGTTGGAATGTATCTATTTTGTGTATTCTGAAATATCCCCTTGCATGCCTGCCACTGCATCTCTGTTGAGCTATCCCTTAACCTACTTTGCCAGTTAACTTTAGCTAGCTCTACTTTCATGCCCTCATAATTGCCCTTACTTATGTTTAAAATACTAGTCTTAGACCCAATCTTCTTTTCTTCAAACTGAATATAAAATTCAATCATATTATGATCGCTGCTGCCTAGGGGTGCCTTCACTATGAGGTCATGAATTAATCCTATCTCGTTGCACAATACCAGGTCTAGTATTTCCTACTCTCTGATTGGCTCCAGAGCATGCTGTTCTAAGAAACTATCCCAAAAACATTCTATGAACTCCTCATCTAGACTACCTTTGCCCATCTGATTTTTCCAATCTATATGTAGCTTAAAATCCCCCATGAGTATCTCTGTACCTTTCTGACAAGGTTCCATTATTTCTTCCTTTATACCTGTCCTACCATGTGGTTATTGTTAGGGGGCCGGTACACCACTCCCACAAGTGACTTCTTGCCTTTGTCATTTCTCATCTTTACCTAAACCACTTCTACATCCTGGTTTCCTGAACTTAGATCATCCCACTCTATTGCGCTAATGCCATCATTAATTAACAGAGCCATCCCTCCACCTTTTCCTAGCTTCCTGTCCTTCCTAAATGTCATGTATCCTTCAATATTTAGGTCCCAATCTATATCATCTTGCAGCTTTGTCCCTGTAATGGCTATCAGATCGTACCTATTTATTTCTATTTGCAGGAGATCCCACATCCACAGCTGCAACACAATACATGTCCTGCCATTGTTACTTATGTTATTTAGTTAATTTACTTTAATTACTTTCTTAATTAACTTAGAATAATTCCTATGTATATAACAATTTACTGTGCTTATTAAATGCTAGTACCATCTACAACTAAGTGTTATACGTTTCTTAATAAAACAGGTATGTGTTTTAGGATTCATTTTAAAGTTGTAGTTCTTTTTATTTATAGTTCTTTTCCAACTCCAGTGTCCTAAGCTGGCTATTAACACACTGTACCTTAAGCTAAGCACTTACCAGCCAATCAACTTACTAATTACAAACTTTGCTAATACTAATAAAAGCTTTCAATTACTTATCAATTACCTGAGTTTTGAAAAATAAATGAGCAAAATAGCAAAATACTCACCATCCAATCAACTAATGACTTTCCTGTGATGTCACACCTCGAGTTCCCGTACTGTTTTTAGACTCTCTCTCTCTCCCTCTCCTGATGTGCTCTGCTGGTTCCAGAGTCCCCAGGCTGTTTTAAACTGTCTCTCTCTCTCTCTTTCTCTTCTTGTGCTCTGCTGATCCTGGAGTTCCTGCACTGTTTTTAAGCGCTGTCATTGACCTGAAACCTTAACTCTGTTTCTCTCTCCACAGATGCTGCCTGATCTGCGTGTTTCCAGCATTTTCTGTTTTCATTTCAGATTTCCAGCATCCACAGTATTTTGCTTCTGTATTCAAGTGGCTGGCCAGTCATGTGGTTTATTACAGTACACTCCTAGCACTGTGTCCTGAATTGTAATAGTCTTAATTTTGCTCTGTCTCCCATCTGCTCCATCTGGCCCTTGCACCTGACCTTTAGCACAATCTGCCTCCCACTTGTTCTCTTCATTCCTATCTTTGGACCAATTCCTGTTTTGTGTTTAAAATCGAGGTGAAAGTTAATGGTGCAGTGCGGTGCTGAAGTGAAGCACACAAAAAGCCAAGCCTCATTCTTTTGGAACATTCCTTACGGATACACAAACACAAGATAATAGATGTCCACTTCACAGTGTTTAATTTAATATTTTTGAATAGAATTTAAAGAGATAAGAATGAATTTAATGTGATTTATCAATTGCTTTTATTGTTGAAAATAGAGACATGTTGTCGATGCTTTTTGTCTTGCACTTATCAGGACAATCCGCAAGAATAACCAATGTAAGGGAAAACAACAACTAATACAGCATGAGAAGAGAGTGCTGATTGGTTGGCAAGTGAACTCTGATTGGTAGAGGTGTTGCCATGGAGAATGCACCAGTTTATGGTGACTGACAGTTAACTGCCAAGCTTTATTTGAAATTTAAACCACGCAGCTTGACTCTGATTAGTCAGGGCATTGCCCTGAGGAATGAACCAGCGAATGGCTGTTACTGCTTCAGCTGAAACAGGCATAATGTTTGCACATATTCTTTCTGTTTGCAAAAAACAGGGCCCTGTGTATTAATATATGTAGCTTGCAGTACATGCAAATGCGCCACACTGCGAACCCTACTGACAATCATCAATTGGTTGTCAGAGTAATTCTTAGCACACTGTGGATTATTTAGAAACGGATCAAATCGAAAAATGAAAGAAATTTGCGCACATCAGACCAAGCAAAGCGTAGGGCACGGCATAAATTAGTAACCCTATTACCAATCTGTTCAATCTCATCTCGCATAAATGCTCGCTCAATCATGGGACTGTGCCTCACTTTAGCATTATCAATATGTTTGGAAATGAAAACTGGCACAACCTTAGGTTTAATACACCCTTGGAGAAATCTGATAGACCGCTTACCTATTCTTCACTTACCTGTAAGTCGAACTATGTTGTTAAAATCCCAAATTTGTTTTTTGTTGTTCATTCCTCAGGGCAATGCCCTGATCAATCAGAGTCAAGCTGCCTAGTTTAAATTTCAAACAAAGCTTGACTCTGATTGATCAGGCATTGTCCTGAGGAATGAACATCAAAAACCTAAGTCACCTTAAACTGGTGCATTCTCCAGGGCAATGTCTCTACCAATCAGAGTTCACTTGCCAACCAATCGACACTCTCTTCTTGTGCAGTATAAGTTGTTGCTTTCCCTTACATTGGTTATTCTTGCAGATTGTCCTGATGAGTGTAAGACGAAAAGCTTCAACAACATGTCTCTATTTTCAGCAATATTCAAGGTCTGTACGACTAGACGACTAATTGCTTTTATATTAGAATTTATTGTGGTCATCTTTATTCATCAAATGAACAGTTGAATGTGACATAATAGGGAACATTTGTTGGTTTAGCATCTTTACAAAAGCTATTTTATACAGTACCACTTTATCTGTTTAAAACTTCATGCGTTGTATGCACTTCCTTGCTTCCCCGGCCTCTCCTTGGCTTTGAGGGAGATTGTGAATTGAACTAATCCTGTCTGTTGATTGCCTTGGATTTAACCTTCCTAGAAGGTGTCCTTTTGGCAAGTCATATTGATTAGTGCACTGATTTGAATCTAACATGTCCCAAAAATTCCTTTTGTTGGTTAATGTGCCCAAAGGTAGCCAATAGCAGGAAAAGTCCAGATTCCTTTGCTTCTTTATGGTTTTGGCAGCTAGTTATTAAGAGGAATTGGACAGAGATTCTTTTACATTAGTCCTCCTCTATTAGGGTTTTCTATTTATAAAACCTTATTTTGAAAGGTCGACACTGCGGTCACAGGAGTGGATATGTGCCATGTATGTCATGCCATGTATTACTGTTGCTATTTTTATTACAAGTATGCCGACTTCTGTGAAAATATAAGTTGGAACTTGACTTTCAGGCCAGTGCTGGAATTGAAAACTGAAAGGTCGACTAGTGTACCATTCACACCATTCCAACAGCCACCAATCATATAGGGGCCATATGTCATAACATGTCAACCTGGGGAGAAGAAAGCAAATAAAAAACTTTCCTGACATGTATCTGGCCACAATAGAGAAGGAAAAACATTAATGTTAATATCACTTAAATCTGGTTTTAAAATTGAAAGGCCAGATTTTCTGATTGCTTGCAATCATAAGTCTCAAACCATTGTCGTGAGCATGGACTCTACAATACTTCCAGACTCAACCTCATTTTAATGGTCTGCATGAACTCCAGCTGTTGAAAATGCTTCTGTCTGGGGTTGGGAAATAGTGTGCTGCTGTACAATTTAAAGTCTGCAGCAGCTTAAAGGGGCAGGCATCATTTGCTGCACATAAGAAATATAATTTGGCAATGAAAGGAGATGGTCTGTGCAATGATTACATACTCAGCCATCCCATACACAGCTGTTCAGCACAGAAAGAAGTTTAATGAACCTAGCAGGTCAGGGATGGTAAGAGATGCCAGCTACATATTTCAGGAATGTACTGTGCTGAGCATATCTCCTCACACTGTGTTAAAGTGCTTAAATTAGTTGTGATTAATTCCCTTGAATTAGTATGGTGACTTACAACCTCAGCGTTCACCTGCAAATGCTCCATCATTCATATCCTTATGCTCTAATCCCACTAAAAGCTGAACCTGATATGTAATTCCCCTTTGCTTACGCATCATCATTATGGGCTCTATGTTAGGAGCTGCACATTATTGCGTGTCTTGGTAACCAAAGGTAACTTGTCTCTTTTTGCTTTCTTTTCCAGGGAACAGACAGCCCATAACAGAAGAGACCTATGAGTGTTTCCGAGCAGTGAATCTCCAACCTCTCATGCTCATCAATTGCTCCAAACCTGGCAAACATAAGAAGTAGGAGCAGGAGTAGGCCATTTGGCCCCTCAAGCTTTCTCCACCATTCAATAAGATCATGGCTGATCTCATCGTGGCCTGAACTCCACTTTCCTGCCGGCCGCCCATAACCCTTGACTCCCTCAATCAAAAATCTGTCTAATTCAGCCTTGAACATATTTAATGACCCAGACTCCACTGCTCACTGGGAAAGAGAATTTCAAACACTAAAGACCCTTTCAAAGAAGAAATTCCTCCTCATCTCCGTCTTAAATGTGAGACCCCTTAATTTGGACCCATTCCCCGGTTCTAGATTCCCCCACAAGAGGAAACATCCTCTCAGCATCAACCCTGTCAAGACCTCTCAGAATTTACACGTTTCAATAAGATCACCTCACAATCTCCTAAATTCCAATGAGTATAGGCCCAACCTACTCAACCTTTCCTCATAAAACAAAACCCTCAACCCAGGAATAAGTCTAGTGAACCTTCTCTGAACTGCTTCCAATGCAAGTTTGTCCCTCCTTAAATAAGGTGACCAAAATTGCACACAGTACTCTAGGTGCAGTTTACCAATGCTCTGTTCAGTTGCAGCAAGACTTCCTACTTTTATACTCCATCCCCCTGCAATAAAGGCGAACATTCCATTTGCCTTCCTAATTACTTGCTGTACCTGCATACTGACTTTTTGTGATTCATGTACAAGGATAACCAGGTCCCTCTGTACTGCAGCATTCTACAGTTTCTCTCTATTTAAATAATATTCTGCTTTTCTACTCTTGCTGCCAAAGTGGACAACTTTATATTTTTCCGCATTATACTCCACCTGCCAAATTTTTGTGCACTCACTTAACCTATCTATATCCCTTTGCAGACTCTTTATATCCTCCTCACACTTGCTTTCGTTTCCTTTCGTATTATCAGCAAAATTGGCGACAATACAGTTGGTGCCTACATCCAAGTCATTAATGTAGCTCGTAAATAGTTGATCCTTCTGGCACTCCACTAGTTACAGTTTGCCAACCTGAAAATGCCCATTTAGCCTGACTCTTTGTTTCCTGTTAGTTAGCCAGTCCTCTATCCATGCTGTCACGAACACGTGCTATGTTGAATGATGATATTTTAATACAGCGGCTGGAAACCTGAATTAAATTTTTTAAAAGGTGACTGCTGGAAGCTAAAATGGCAGCTGAAATTTGCATCAAAATCCTTTGCATTCCATTGCATTGAGAGGGAGCCGAATTGTCTGGCCAGTCCCCTCCAAAACAGTGACTTGAGAAGTTTGGAGTGCCTCACCTGGCCAGTCCCCATTAACAAGAAATTAAAGGCAATCTTGGGACAATAAACTGACCAGAAGCCTACAAACCAGAAGCCTCAGGACTACCGAGTTCATCCGGAAGATAACCAAGTCATCAAACTCCACAGACGGTATACGCCTTTTCACTGCTCCGACTCTAATCCGACCAATCTATCCTTCCCCACTCTGTAACCTATTTGTGTTTGTGTGTGAACCTCACGTGTGTGTTTGTGTGTGTGAAAGTTGGAACGTAGTTAATTTTATTTTACTTAGATCGGTTTAGGTACAATAAAGCTAACCGCTTTCTTTGTTAAACTCAAGAAAACCTGTCTGATTGGTTCTTTTATGATCATGGCATGTAAATAGTGAAACATTCGCTGGATTGGCAAATACATTCACTTCTAAAAAGAAATAAACCCTGGTGCGGTCAAACAAGGAGAGGGAAAAGTGGGGAGCCCTTCGACCGCTCCTCACCTGTTCGTAACAATGCTAATATATCACCCCAACACCGTGAGCTCTTATCTTGTATAGTAACCTTTTATGTGGCACCACGTCGAATGCCTTTTGAAAATCCAAATACACAACATCTACCAATTCCCCTTTATTCAATCCGTTCGTTACATTCTCAAAGAACTCTAATACATTTGTCAAACATGTCATGCTAGGCCCCTACCTGCCAAGAACGAGGCACATTAATTTTGTCATGAACATTGATTTTAAACTGTTACTAGAGTGAAGAAAGGATCAGCCGTGGCTGGAAAAGATATTTGCATATTAACAGACAGCGCTTGGAAGGACAAAGGACCATTCCCTGACACATTCAACCCACAATGGACCTTGATCACCAGGTATTGTGTGTAAGAGGAGCATTCCAGAGACTGCTAAGGTCATACAATCCAAGACGTGGTCAGACCAGTTAGTCATATGACTAACCTGCTTGGCAACTTGGGTTTTTTTCTGAATTGTACAAACAGTTTGAACAGAGTGTCTGTTTGCTCCTGGACTGAGAAGATCTTTCCTGTCTGCTCCCATCTCTTTCTCACGGAACTTCAAAACCCGCTGAAGACACATGAACCCCAAGAGAGAAAAGTCTCCAACAATGAACAAGATTTAAGAAGAATACTGGGCCCCAATGAAAAGCAAGATCAACCTACAATCAAGGAGTCTACAATGAGCTCGAAGAACCGTAACAAAAACTCTTCAGATATTGCCTCAAATCTTTCCACTTTATTTTTCTTCTGCTCTTTTTCTGTCTCTATCTGCATGTGTGTGTCACTGATGCATGCTAGTGTGGGCGCGTTGTGTATCCAAAGGAGTCGGCCGAATTAGAGTTTAAATTTAATAAATGTCAATCTTTCTTCTTTAAACCTAAGAAAACCTGTTTCTGCTGGTTTCTTTGCCTTATAATTGGAAAGTGGTGAACAAGGATTCACCAAGGAGGAGCTAAAAACACGGTGTGTTAAAAAATAAAACCCTGTTATGGTAAGACCAGGTGAAGGCTGAGAGGGAACCCTAGATACCTTTCTCATCTGGTCATAACAGAAATTTGGGCTACCGTCCTGGATTTTACCCACAGACAAATAAGAGAAATTGAAAGTGGGAAGCCAAATTGTTCCCAATCAAAAAAGTGCAAGATTTCAATACAGGTTTTCTTGTGATTGTGTGCTTGAACACTAACATGTCTGCGACTGAAGCTGGTAACTCCCCAAGCCAGGGTGAAGTAATTTGGGATAAGTTAAAAGCACTGTCTATGAAGGACTTGAGGAAAATGGCTGAGCAGTGTGGGATCACTGTATCATACAAGGCTAGGATGTCTGAACTCCTAAGGCTAGCGGCCAACCATTTTTCCCTTCAATCTGAAGAAGAAGAAACAGGGTTAGCAGCAGACTCTGGCAGTGTATTGTTAGCAAAGATACAATTGGAACAGAGGAAACTTGAATTTGAGGAAAAGGAAAGAGAGAGGGAGAGGCAGGAGAGGGAGAAAGAAAGAGCTTTCCAGAAGGTACATGAAGAAAAAGGGAGAGGAGAAAGAGAAAGCAAGAGAGGAGAAAGAAAGAGAGAGACAGGACAGAGAGAGAGCAAAAAAACTTCCAGAAAGAATGCAAAGAAAGAGAGCTGAAGCAGATTGAGGTAACTAGGGGATGACAGGGTAACCCCAATGAAAACACAGCCAATGTGAGGAGTGTAATTCAGGGCTGAATACAGAATTGTTAAAACTAGCTCAACTAATTCCAAAATACAATGAGGAAGATGTAGAAACATTTTTTGTGTCCTTCGAGAAACTGGCAAGGCAGCTAAAATGGCCAGCTGAGACCTGGCCTCTTTTACTGCAAAGCAAGCTAACCGAAAAAGCCCATGAGGTTTTTACCTTGGTGCCAGATGAGAGTTCATCAAATTATGAACTGACCAAAAATGCTATTCTCAGGGCATATGAATTAGTACCCAAAGCCTATTGCCAAAAGTTTAGAACCCTCAAGAAGCAAGCTAATCAAACTTATCTGGAGTTTGAAAGAAGTTTTACCAGTGACTGAGGGTTCTTGAAGTACAACTCAGCAATGAGAACCTCAGAGAAGTAATTCTGTTAGAAAAATTTAAAAACTCTCTCCTACTCTCCATTAAGACCCATGTAGAGGAGCAGGAGGTTCAGAAAGCCCGTCAAGTGGCTGTTCTGGCCAATGAATTTGCTTTAATTTATAAGTTGGTTACCCAGAGGAGAACCTTTCTTAGTCACCCCCACAAATCCAAAAAGGACAAAGGGTGGGAAGGTGATAGGAGCCCAAGCAGTCGTGGGAGAGAAAGAAAAGCAGGAGACACAGGGAGCCCTCCTCCAGTCAAAAAGAAAGGTGCTGTGAGCAAGAGTGAGACCTGGAGACCTGTGTGCTTCCATTATAATAAAGCAGGGCATTTAAAAGCTGACTGCTGGAAACTAAAGGGAAAACCAGTAGGGTTAATCAGGGCACACCCGCTCAGTGAAGAAGCGAACCTGATGGAAAGCACAGCGGAACAAACTGTGGCTTTAACTGCAGTAAGAGTGCAACCTAGGAAGCTTATGGCTGCAAGTGCAGGAAAATTTAATAGGATTCCTGAAAGTTATCAGAGTTTTGTGTCTGAAGGGAAAGTGAAAAGGCCTGACCTTTCCCCCAGAGAGTGCAGTGAACACCAGAATGGCGGTGCATGGTATTGGAGAGCAGTGCATGCTCTGTACACTAGGTGCACCTGGAGTGCAACCTAGTTTCGGGACCAGTGACCATAGGGATTGTCCCTAGTGTGCCTGTGGATGGGGTTGACCTGCTCCTATGTAATGATCTGGCAGAGGTAAAGGTGGTAGCCCCCCCCCCCACCCCCAGTAGTGAAAGAAAGACTGCAGGAGGTCAGAGAGACAGGTCCGTGGCAGGAGACAGATCCCTGCAGTTACCCTGAATGTGTAATGAGTCAGGCTATGATCTAACCAGAACCCCAAAGGAGACTGCATTGACATTGCAGGCAGATGACAAGGTCTGTCTGTCTGAGACTTTCTTTGGAAAGTTAGGAGACCCAGGGAATGAATTAAAAGGATTTTCCCTAGCTGAGGTTCAGTGAGCCAACCCAGTATTGCGAGAATTAGCACAGGCTGCCCAGTCTGAAAGTGAAGCAGAGGGAGTCCCTGATTGCTACTATTTAAATAATCGGGTACTGATGAGGAAATGGAGTTCTCCTCATAGACCTGAGAGCAAGGTGTGGACAGTCGTTCACCAGTTAGTGGTGCCACAGAGGTACTGGATAGAAATATTAAGAAGGGTCCACGAGAATGCAGTGGCTGTACATGTCAATATATGAAAGATGTGGTGGAGTACTGCAGGAGTTGCCACATGTGCCAGGTTGAAGGGAAACCCCAACTTACAGTGCAACCTGCACCCCTAAGTCCTGTTAGGAGGGCCCTCCAGCAGAGGGCTGGTGAACTGTAAGGGACCCCCGCTGAGAACAAAAGGGGACAAGCAGGTACAAGGCTGGCAAAACTTTAGAAAGCGAAGTGGAAAAAGTGACCAAGAGGGAAGGTTAAAGGAAGTCTAGGAGGAATCCCAGATGAAAACCCTTACTGTCAAGTCAGCCAACACCGAAAAATGTAAAATGTTAGACCCCACATCCTCCTGACACTGGAAGCACCCCACCAGAGTTGCTAACAGCATTTACAGGAACCTGCTGTGACAAATAAAGACCTCTAGGGGGCAGAGAAATCATGAGGGTGATGCCTCACTAGTCTAAGTGCCACAGGGGAGAGCAGTAGAGTCTGCACAGATATCTGCAGCCAGGAGTGTCCCAGACAACAAAGGGGAGATTAACAAAGAATCCTCCCTGACAGTCAGAACCAAAGAGAACCACCATCCCCCAAGGTCAAAAGCTTTTGCAAGACTCAGCAAGGCACTGAAAGAGAGTTCAGGATACACCCGCCCACTACTGACTTCCCTGAAAAAAAATTACCTTAGCAGGAACAAAGACCCTAGGCAGCCATGTAAATGGACAAATGGAAGAGAAATTTCCCCCAAAAAGAACCACATGTTTATTGAGATGCCAAAAAGGGGGCGATTTTAATAAATTTTAGGATTTGTGAATGAATGAGAGAAATGCATGTTTTTTTTCTGTATCTTATATTTTCTCTTGACCCTTTTAATGAAATGTGCTTTCTCAAATCGCATTTCATTCCGCTAGGTGTGGAGGCACATTCATTTAGTCGTAAACATTGATTTTAAACTGTTACTGGAGTGAAGAAAGGACTTGTTAAACAGATAAGTTGTGGCTGGAAAAGATATTTGCATATTAACAGACAGCGCTTGGAAGGACAAAGGACCATTCCCTGACACATTCAACCCACAATGGTCCTTGATCACCAGGTATTGTGTGTAAGAGGAGCATTCCAGAGACTGCTAAGGTCATACAATCCAAGGCGTGGTCAGACCAGTTAGTCACATGACTAACCTGCTTGGCAACTTGGGTTTTTCCTGAATTGTACTAACAATTTGAACAGAGTGTCTGTTTGCTCCTGGACTGAGAAGACCTCTCCTGTCTGCTCCCATCTCTTTCTCATGGAACTCCAAACCCACTGAAGACACATGAACCCCAAGAGAGAAAAGTCTCCAACAGTGAACAAGATTTAAGAAGAATACTGGGCCCCAATGAAAAGCAAGATCAACCTACAATCAAGGAGTCTACAATGAGCTCGAAGAACCGTAACAAAAACTCTTCAGATATTGCCTCAAATCTTTCCACTTTATTTTTCTTCTGCTCATTTTCTGTCTCTATCTGCATGTGTGTATCGCGTATGCATGCTAGCGTGGGCACATTGTGTATCCGTAGGCGTCAACCGAATTAGAGTTTAAGTTTAATAAATGTCAATCTTTCTTCTTTAAACCTAAGAAAACCTGGTTTCTTTGCCTTATAATTGGAAAGTGGTGAACAAGGATTCACCAAGGGGGAGCTAAAAACATTGTGTGTTAAAAAATAAAACCCTGTTACAATAAGACCAGGTGAAGGCTGAAAGGGAACCGTAGACATCTTTCTCATCTGGTCGTAACAAACACTATTTCCCTTTCACAAAATTATGTTGGCTCTGCATAATTGTACTGTGATTTTCCAGATGTCCTGCTATTAACTCCTTAATAATGAATTCCAGCATTTTCTAAAAACAGATATTCGGCCTATAGTTTCCTGCGTTCTGTCTCTCTCCTTTCTTGAATAGAGTTGTTACATTTGGGGTTTTCCAATCCGCTGGGACCTTTCCAGAAACTAGGGAATTTTGGAATGCATCCACTGGACTGTATTTTAAGAGCCCGGAGATCGGCGGCGATCTCAAAAATTGGCGGCCCGCATGCCAACACGATCTCAAGCGTGGCAGCCTCATTTAAATAGCCGAGGCGGCACCCCCTCCCCACCAATCTCATGGAGGGGGCAGGCTGTCCCTCCCCGGCAATGGCTTCAGTTGCCTGTGTGCAGGCGCTGGCACCAGTTTTAAAGGGCAGCCAGCCCTGCCACCCAAAATAAATTTTTAAAGTCCTACCCCCCAAAATTAAATAAATACATTTCTAATGCCCCTTTCCCACACCTCCAATAACAATTACAATAACTATTTGCCCTTCCACACCCCAAAACACTTACCTTTTACACCTGACCTTCCCCCCCAAACTGCACAAACTTTAAGGTTCAACCTTCCCACCATCCCCTACACCTATTACGTATATTTGACCCCATCCCCCACCGCACCCCCCCCCCCCCCCAACACTGATAAACTAACTTCCTCCCCCCTCGCCACCAGTCTGGCGCCACATTTCCCCAAACGGGGATCTGAAGGCTCGGGTGTGCCGGCTGCTGCACCAAAGATTGCGGAGTACCCTCAAGGTCATAGGTAAGTGTATTTAAATTTAATAATTTCATTCATTTGAATATTTAAGTTGTGGTCCCGTCGCCCAGCGGAGGGAGCAGGGGGTGGTGGCACCACGGAGCCTCACCGTCGCCGGGAGGATCGGACTGGGCCCTCCCATCATCGAGGTCCATGGCAGGCCTCATCCGCAGTCATCATTAGGCCCCCGCCCCCACCACGGAACTCGACACCTGGGGGAGAACAAAATCTAGCCCACTATCTCTGCAGCCACTTTCTTTAAGACCCTTGGGTGTAGGCTATCAGGTCCAGGGGACTTGTCAACCTTTAGTCCCGTTAGTATTCCCATTACTTTTTCTATAGTGATAGTGATTGTTTTAAGTTCGTCCCTCCCTTTTGCCACCTGATTTTCTTCTGTTCTTGGAAGGGAGGCCATAGCAGGGATAGAGCAGAAAGAGGAGAGGCTGCATCAGCTGGAGCTTCACAATGACATTCTGCTTCTCATTGTAACACAAATTAACTGTAATTCATCATTTCACTCCTACTGAAGTGACATAAGCTCCACTTATCAGGAAACCATTCTAACCTCTCTTTCTCCTGTAGATGTGCTCCAGGAAGAAGGCACAGGGCCCACTGCATCTGCTGCTGCCCGCACTGCACCAAATACACTGTCACTTCCTCTATCTGTTTCAAGTACCAATTCATAGCTATTGACTCTAGAAGAAGTTAGGGACATAGAGAGCCAGCGGGGGTGGAGGCTGCATGCAGCAATGTGAGCAGGATCAAAAGAGGAGGAAGTTATTACACTCTTGACTGAACAGTCTAGATCTCATGGCTCCTGATTATAAAAGAACAACAAACACAGACCAAATATTAGTGCAGAGTTGGGATAATATCACAGTGTACTTGAGTGGAGGAGTCCACCAGCAGCATGTACAGGATCTTAGAGAATGGTTTCACAATACTGCGGCCCTACACAGAATCATAGAATCATAGAAAATTTACGGCACAGAGAAAGGCCATTTGGCACATCATGTCTGCGCTGGCCGATAAATGAGCCACCCAGTCTAATCCCACCTTCCAGCATTTGGTCCGTAGCCCTGCAGGTTATGGCACTTGAGGTGCATATCCAGACACCTTTTAAGTGAGTTGAGTGTTTTTGTTTCTACTACCCTTTCAGGCAGTGAGTTCCAGACCCCCACCACCCTCTGGATGAAAATGTTTTTCCTCATCTCCCCTCTAATCTTTCTACAAATCACTTTAAATCTATACCCCTAGTTACTGACCTCTCTGCTAAGGTAAATAGGCCTTTCACATCAACTCTATCCCAGCCCCTCATAATTTTGCACATCTCAATCAGATCTCCCCTCAGCCATCTCTGTTCCAAGGAGAACAATCCCAGCCTATCCAATCTTTCCTCATAGCTGCATTTTTCCAGTCCTGGCAACATCCTTGTAAATCTCCTTTGTACCCTCCCTGGTGCAATTACATCCTTTCTGTAATGAGGTGACCAGAACTGCACACAGTACTGAAGTTGTGGCCTAACCAATGATTTATACAGTTCCAGCATAACCTCCCTCCTCTTATATTCCATACCTCTGCTGATAAAGGAAAGGATTCCATATGCCTTTGTAACCACATTATCAACCTGTCCTGCTATCTTCACGGATCTTTGGACATTCACTTCAAGGTCCCTCACTTCCTCTACACCTCTCAGTATTCTCCCATTAATCGTGTATTCCTTGGCCTTGTTTGACCTTCCCAAATGCATCACCTCACACTTCTCTGGGTTGAATTCCATTTGCCACTTTTCTGCCTACCTGACCAGTCCATCAATATCTTCCTGCAGCCTATAGCTATCCTCCTTGCTATCTACCACACAGCCAATCTTTGTGTTGTCTGTAAACTTCTTGATCATGGCTTCTACATTTACATCCAAATCATTAATATATACCACAAAAAGCAGGGTACCCAGTACTGAGCTCTGAGGAACGTCACTGGAAACAGCCCTCCAGTCACTAAAACACCCATCAACGATTTCCTCTTGTTTCCTGCCACTGAGCCAATTTTGTATCCACTTTGCTACATTTCCCTGGATCCCATGGGATTTTATTTTTTTAACCAGTCTGTCATGTGGGACCTTGTCAAAAGCCTTGCTAAAATCCATGTAGACCACATCAATTGCACTACCCTCATCTATCTTCCTTGTTACTTCTTCAAAAAAAACTCGATCAAGTTGGTTAGACAAGCTCTTCCCTTACCAAATCCATGCTGACTATTCTTGATTAATCTGTGCCCTTCTAAGTGACAGTTTATCCTGTCTCTCAGAATAGATTCTAATAATTTACCCACTACTGAGGTTAGACTGTAATTATTCAGTCTATCCCTTGTTCCTTTTTTAAACAGAGGTATAACGTGAGCAGTCCTCCAATCCTCCAGCACCACACCGGTATCCAGTGAGGACTGGAAAATGATGGTCAGACCATCCGCTATTTCGTCTCTTGCTTCTTTGAACAGCCTGGGGTACATTTCATCCGGCCCTGGTGATCTTTCAACTTTCAAGGATGCTAATCCCATTAATACTTCCTCTCTCCCTATATTTATCACATCCAATACTTCACACCCCTCTTCCTTAACTATTACATCGCCCCCTCTTTTGTGAAGACAGACGCTAAGTATTCATTAAGAACAATATCAAGATCTACACATAGGTTCCCTTTTTGGTCTTTTATGGGCCTACTCTTTCCTTAGATATCCTCTTACTCTTAATGTATTGATAAAACATCTTTGGGTTCACCTTGATTTTGCTTGCTAATATTCCTTTATGCCCCTCTTAGCTTTCTTAATTTCCTTTTTGATTTCACCCCTCCACTTTCTATACTCCTCTCGGCTTTCTGTAGTATTGAGTTCTCAGTGTTGGAATAAGCTTTCCTTTTCTGCCTTTTCTTGCCATGTAAACTCCTTGACATCCATGGGACTCTCGATTTGGCCATCCCTTTTCTTTGTGGGAACATGTTTACTCTGAACCCCTTGAATCTCCCCTTTGAATGCCTCCCACTGCTTTGACACTGATTTACCGTCAAGTAGCTGTTTCCAGTCCACTTTCACTAAATCACTCCTCAGCTTAGTAAAATTGATCTTGCCCCAATTGAGAACTCTAACTGCTGTTCTATCCTTGTCATTTTCCATAATTATGTTAATTATGACTGAATTATGATCATTACCACCAAAATGCTCTTCCACTGCCACTCCTTCCACCTGCCCAGCTTCATTTCCTAAAACTTAAGTCTAAAACTGTACCCTCTCTTGTTGGACTTGCTACATACTGGGCAAAAAATGTTCTCCTGAATGCACCTCAAGAATTCTGCTCCCTCAATTCCAAATCCATCACGAGGCATTTTCCATTTAGTCGTTTACTTAATTTGGCGGAGTAAATGTAAATGTTATTGATTCCAACTAGTTGATTTCCATTGCCTTGCTCACCGGATTTTGAAAAATCTTTATTAATTGCCAAATAAAATGGAGTTTCTGGTGTTAACACTAACTGATAATTGCGCACCAACTGAAGACTGTAGCAAGATTTTGTCAAATACCATGTAAAGCAGTGCAGCTTTGAAGTTATACATTACCTCAGCTTCTTTACATCACTTTCTTGATCAAAGGGCTTATGCATTAGATGATTAGTTAAATATTTCTTTGAATGACAAGTTCATCGATCATAGCTTTCCTCATCTTGTAAATTGTGGTGCTGGTTCCCAGTGGTTTCTGTTTCCAGGACTATAGTATAGATTTTGAAACAGGTTGAAGTCTGAATGCATTGATAATCTAAAATGAATTAAATTGAACCATCTGATTAATTTAACATATGATTTCTTTGCCAAATGGACCTCACGCTTTATGCACAGAAGGTTGGTATTTCAGCCAAAACTTTTCTCTGTGTCTATTAATGAACACGTTGCTTCACAGAAAGGTAACTAGTGTTGTTTTTAATGTTCAACTGGTGTTTTGGATGAGGGGATGGGAAAAGTATCTAATGACCTTGTAGCAGAATAGGCTTTTTTTATTCCCCACAATTTACTGTAGTTACTAACTCATGGCGGTCTTGTGGTAAGCGCACATCAGCAAAGAAACCAACAGACCACTGCGCCGTCCATATTCCCCAACAGTCTAATACACATCTGTAACTCATGAATCAAGTCAGCTTGATCTTCACGAATAAGCAAATGTTTTGCATTGGAAGGCAAAATCCACCCCCCCCCCACCACACCCCACCCCCCCCTGAAAAAACCTCAAATTCACTGCCAAACAAAATGGAATCCATATTCCAACACAGTAGTGAAGCTATCAATACAGAACTTGCATACACCACTAGAAGCTTACTGTGAGGCATGTTGAGTTGTATAAACATTAAATTTTATTGAACATGTTATCACTTAAATTGGAATCTGTTCTGATCTGTGTTCAAAAAATGAATGGATTCTGTGCACTTTGGACTATTGTCATGCCTTAAGAGTTAGATTCTTTCCACATTTACAGTTAAGCTGATAATGATGACAGAATAAGCAAAGGCTTTTAGTTGACACAGTTGCTGCAGAAAAACAGTTTGTTCTTTATTTTAATCCCAGTAACCTCAGGCAGGAAAGGATTTCACGCTAAAAAAAAGACTTGTCTGTACATTAGGGGATGATTATACTATAGATATTTATTTGAGGCTGGTCTCTGCCTAGACTGAAGGATAACTAGCAGTGCTGAGTTATGCTACCAGCTTTGCACTGGTTTTGGAATGGGCAGTAAAAACTGTTCAGAGTTACTTATGTGTGTACATGTGTGGAACCCTGCTAACTGCTATCCAAATGGGATTATATTTTACTTTTCATTTCTAACCTTTCTATGTAAGCAAACAGCTGATCTTGGATCTTTTCTCAAATTTAAAGTTAGAAATGAAGGGCAAAATACTGCTTCCACAGGTCTCTCCACTCGCACAGGAATTTCACTATAACTGGACCAATTGTGGTGTAACAGGGTGCGGCCACAAATAACCAGAAGAAAGTCCGATGAGTCAAGAATGATTCTAGTAGTTGCGGAGAGCATGATAAGGACCAAAATTAAGTCCACAGTGCCAAAGGGAATTTTCAGATCCTGCCCCGGAGCTATTGCATATACATTAATTTTTATGAATATCACAATTCCAAGTTCAATGGCTATACACAAAGACAAATCTACAACACTGACTCTTGACTGCATAAGTGCCATGCACACCTGCAAGAAATACCAATAAAAACCCTATCCCCACAACTTATTATATTTTGCACTGTTTCTATTTAGCATTAATTACTTTTATAAATTTTGTACCAACATTTGCTCGAACAAAAAAGGCATCTCCAGTTTCATTGTAAACCTGATACTGCAGGCCGCAGGATCCTCTGCTAATCTACTGTGGTGCACAGATCTAGCAATGCAAAACTAGGCATCCATGAGACGCTGTGGGCCATCAGCAGCAGTAGAATTTTACTCAATCTGTAACCTCATGGCCAGGCATATCCCCCAGTCTACCATTAGCATAAAGCTAGGAGACCAAACCTGGTTCAATGAAGAGTGCAGGAGGGCATGCCAGGAGCAGCACCAGGCATACCTCAAAATGATGTGTCAACCTGGTGAAGCTACAGCACAGGACTACTTGCGTGCCAAACTGTTTAAGCGGCATGTGATAGACAGAGCTAAGTGATCCCATAACCAACAGATCAGATCTAAGCTCTGCAGTCCTGCCACATCCAGTCATGGATGGTGGTGGACAATTAAACAACCAGCTGGAGGAGGTGGCTCCACAAATATCCCCATCCTCAATGATGGGGGAGCCCAGCACATCAGTGTGAAAGATAAGGCTGAAGCCAGAAGTGCCGAGTGGATGATCCATCTCGGCCTCCTCCTGAGGTCCCCAGCATCACAGATGCCAGACTTCAGCCAATTCAATTCACTCCACGTGATATCAAGAAATGACTGAAGGCACTGGATACTGCAAAAGCTACGGGCCCTGACAACATTCTGGCTGAAGACCCGTGCTCCATTACTTGCCGCGCCCCTAGCCAAGCTGTTCCAGTACAGCTACAACACTGGCATCGACCCAGCAATGTGGAAAATTGCCCAGGTATGTTCTGTACACAAAAAGCAGGACAAGTCCAACCCGGCCAATTACTGCCCCATTAGTCTACTCTCAATCATCAGCAAAGTGATGAAAGATGTCATTGACAGTGCTATCAAGTGGCATTTGCACAGCAATAATCTGCTCAGGGCTGATCTGTTTGAGTTCCGCCAGGGCCACTCAGCTCCTGACCTCATTACAGTCTTGGTTCAAACATGGACAAAAGAGCTAAACTCAAGAGGTGAGGTGAGAGTGACTGCCCTTGACATGAAGGCAGCATTTGACCGAGTATGGCCTCAAGGAGCCTTAGCAAAACTGAAGTCAATGGAAATCAGGGGGAAAGCTCTCCACTGGCTGGAGTCATACCTAACGCAAAGGAAGATGGTTGTGGTTTTTGGAGGTCAATCATCTCAGCTCCAGGATATCACTGCAGGAGTTTCTCACGGTAGTGTCCTAGGCCCAACCACCTTCAGCTGCTTCATCAATGACCTTCCTTCAATCATAAGGTCAGAACTGGAGATGTTCGTTGATGATTGCACAATGTTCAGCACCATTTGCGACTCCTCAGATACTGAAGCAGTCTGTGTAGAAATGCAGCAAGACCTGGACAATATTCAGGCTTGGGCTGATAAGTGGCAAGTAACATTCGCGCCACACAGGTGCCAGGCAATGACCATCTCCAACAAGAGAGAATCTAACCATCTCCCCTTGACATTCAATGGAATTACCATCTCTGAATCCCCCACTATCAACATCCTGAGGGTCACCATTGACGAGAAACTGAACTGGAGTAGCCATATAAATACCGTGGCTACAAGAGCAGGTCAGAGGCTAGGAATCCTGCGGCGAGTAGCTCACCTGTCCACCATCTACAAAGTACAAGTCAGGAGTGTGATGGAATACTCTCCACTTGCCTGGCTGGGTGCAGCTCCAACAACACTCAAGAAGCTCGACACCATCCAAGACAAAGCAGCCCACTTGATTGGCACCCCATTCACAAACATTCACTCCCTCCACCACCGACGCACAGTGGCAGCAGTGTGTTCTGTCTACAAGATGCACTGCAGCGATGCACCAAGACTCCTCAGACAGCAGCTTCCAAACCGGCGACCTCTACCACCTAGAAGGACAAGGGCAGAAAATGCATGGAAACACCACCACCTGCAAGTTCCCCTCCAAGTCACACACCATCCTGACTTGGAACTATATCGCCGTTCCTTCACTGTAGCTGAGTCAAAATCCTGGAACTCCCGTCCTAACAGCACGGTGGATGTACCGACACCACATGGACTAAAGCAGTTCAAGGAGGCAGCTCACCGCCACCTTCTCAAGGACAATTAGGGATAGGCAATAAATGCTGGTCTAGCCTGCGATGCCCACATCCCCTGAATGAACGAAAAAAACATCCATTGTTGAGAATGAACCCTCCCACAGATGAGAGAAGCCGAACGTGTAAGTAATCTTTTTGGCTGCTTTGTGAAAATTGTTAAACTGCTGCAGAATAATTTCCACAATTCCATTGTTCTTTTCCTCAGAACTGTAGCTTCAAAACTTCAGGAGCAAAACAGTGTTGAAGGTCAAACAGCTCCATCTCTGCTGGGGCTCCATCCAAAGCAAGCATTCCAACCACATGAATCTGATGCACACTCTAAATTCTCTTTGAACTTCAGTAAGAGACTAGGATCTTTAAACTCGATATACTGCAATCAGTACAACTGAAATAAAAACTGAAAGTGCTGGAAATACTCATCAGGTCTGGCTGCATCTGTGGAGAGATACGCTGTGGAGTGAGTGGGCAAGGTCATAAACCAAAGCTTCAGGAACTAATTCCCCTGTACAAGCTCAGTGTGATTTACAACTGGTGTTACAGAGTAACCGCCTGTTATAGAAACTCTGAAATCAGCAGAAATGAACGACAGCCAATCCTCAATGCCAGCTTTATACCCGGGCAGTCAGTTGAAAATCTACCCCTTTGTGTTGCTCAGCCAGCCTCACTTGATTGTTCAAGAGAAAGAACTTGCAATCAAGGTGCTTATGTACCACTAGCTGTTTAGATGGTTCTGAAGCCCCTGTTGGGTGAGTGAAAGTATTGTATATCTTTGGCTAAATTTTCTTCCTCTCTTTCCAACTTGGCTATTTTGATGTTGTGCAGTTTAAAAATGCTTTTATTCCTTCATGGGATGTGGGGGTTGCGGTAACGCCAGGATTTGTCGCCCATCCCCAATGACCCTTGACAACTGAATGGCTTGCTGGGCCATTTCAGAGGGAAGTTCAGAGTCAATCACATTGCTGTGGGACTGGAGTCACATGTAGGCCAGACCAGGTAAGGAAAGCAGATTTCCTTCCCTAAAGAACATTAGTGAACCAGATGGTTTTTTACAACAATCGGTGATACTTTCATGGCACCATTACTGAGACTAGCTTTCAAATCCATATTTTAAAAATAATTAATTGAATTTGAATTCCATCAGCTGCCATGGTGAACCTCTGGATTACTAGTTCAATGACATTACCACTACATCGCCACCTCCCCCTATGTTGTCCTATAGATGAAGATATTGTATGTGACAAAAAGAACGCTGCAAACTTACTGGTTTAAACACAACCATAATTGCTGTATTAAATGTAAAAGGGTTAAATTACAATGTCCTGCATAATGTTCTTCAAACAGGATAAAATAACAAGCAGCACTTTAGCCACAATATTGAGTTACTGCTCACCTATGGGAGTAGTCTAAAACATGGAAGCCAAAGATACTCACAGTAAGAAAGCATAAGTGAAACAGAACTCACAGGTCAATAAGCTAAATTTAAAGCAAGTGGAGTAATAACACACAACAGTAGTTAAAATATCCAGAAGGTCTTGGAAAAATATGACCAGAGAGATAAAATGGGCTTATTTAGCTGCTACAGAAAAAGCACAGGCACTGATGTACCAGATAGCAGTGCTGAAATTATTAGATTGTAAAGCGAGAACACCAAGCAGAGAAGGGGTGGAGGAAAAGGGCAAACAGCAATGGCACTAGGCAGAGAAAATGGAGAAAACAATGTAGATCAATCAGTACTGAGAGGGCACCACTGGATAGAATACTATTAGTCATGCTGAGGAAAGCATTAGGGGTCCCTATGTAGATTCCATTCAAGGTTCTGCTGGGGAATGATTTGAATGTTGGGGATGTTTTGGTGAACGAGGAGAAGGAACAGGAGGAGGAGCTTGAGTGGTTAATAGGATTCAGGCAAAGGCAGTGGAGCCAAGCCAGACCAAAATATCAGCAGCACTAGCACAGCAAGCTTTATCCACAGTGCACCTGAGACAGTGGCTATATACAGGGATGAGGAGGCTCCTGCTCCCCTGTGGTACTGAGCTGCCAGAGAGCTGGGGTCTCCCCACAAAACACATCACAATCAACCAGAGGAAGCTTGTAGTCTGGCGCACTGTGAGCTAGGAAAGGTTCAGTAGACTGATCCCACAGAGAGTGCAGACAAGCTCAAGCCACCTCTGAGGGTTCACACATATGCAGCCTGAACCAGCAGGGTTGTAATATGTTTAACTGTTACTCAGATTCGGACTTGAATAGAATAAATGCCAACACTGACAAAAGCTATAGTATTACAAAAGACTTGGACTAACTTTATTGAACTACGCTCCAAAACTACAAGGATAAGAATAGTCAAGACATCACCATCCCCGGGTATGTCATGTCCCATCGGCAAGACGGATCCACCAGAGATGCCACACAGTTGTATAAAGTCAGGAGATGGTTTCCCTGTGAGTCCTCAACATTGAACCCATGAAGTCTCATGGCAGCAGGTCAAACATAGACATGGAAAACTCCTGCTGATTACCACCTATCGCCGCCCCCACCCCCCCACCTCAGCTGATGAGTCAGTGCTTCTCCATGTTGAACACCAATTGAAAGAACCACTGAGGGTAGCAAGGGCACAGAATGTACTCTGGGTGGGGACTTCAATGTCCATCTCCAAGAGTGGCTTGGGAGCACCACTACTGACCAAGATGGCGCATTCTAAAGGACATAACTGCTAGACTGGGTCTGCGGCAGGTGGTGAGGGAGCCAACAAATAAAAGAGTCATACAGTCATACAGTTATACAGCACAGAAATAGGCCCTTCGGCCCATCATGTTTGTGCTGGCCATCAAGCACCTATCTATTCTAATCCCATTTTCCAGCACTTGGCCCATAGCCTTGTATGCTATGGCGTTTCAAGTGCTCATCTAAGTACTTCTTAAATGTTGTGAGGGTTCCTGCCTCTACCATCCCTTCAGGTAGTGTGTTCCAGATTCCAACCACCCTCTGGGTGAAAAAGTTTTCCTCCAATCCCCTCTAAACCTCTGGCCCATTACCTTAAATCTATGCCCCCTGGTTATTGATCCCTCGGCTAAGGGAAAAAGTTTCTTCCTATCTATCCTATCAATGCCCTCATAATTTTGTATACCTCAATCAGGTCCCCCCTCAGCCTTCTCTGCTCTAAGTGGGAAAAACCTACTTGACCTCATCCTCACCAATCTATCTGTCACAGATGCATCTGTCCCTGACAGTATTGGTATGAGTGACCACCACACAGTCCTTGTGGGGACGAAATCCCATCTTCACATTGAGGGTACCCACCATTATGTTGTGTGGCACTACCACTGTGCTAAATGGGGTAGATTTCAAACAGATACAGCAACTCAAAACTGGGCATCCATGAGGCGCTGTGGGCCATCAGCAACAGCAGAACTATATTCAACCACAATCTGTAATCTCATGGCCCGACATATCCCCCACTCTACCATTACCATCAAGCTGGGGGACCAATGAAGAGTGTAGGAGGGCATGCCAGGAGCAGCACCAGGCATACCTCAAAATGAGGTGTCAGCCTGGTGAAGCTACAACACAGGACTACTGGCATGCCAAATAGCGGAAGCAGCATGCAATGGACAGAGATAAGTGATCGGTAACCAACGGATCTGATCTAAGCTCTGCAGTTCTGCCACATCCAGTTATGAATGGAGGCTCTATAACCATCCCCATCCTCAATGAAGGGGGAGCCTAGAAAGTCAGTGCAAAAGACAAGGCTGAAGCATTTGCATCTATCTTCAGCCATAAGTGTCGAGTGGATGATCCATCTCGGCCTCCTCCTGAGGTCCCCAGCATCACAGATGCCAGTCTTCAGCCAATCTGATTCACTCCACGTGATATCAAGAAATGGCTGAAGGCACTGGATACTGTAAAGGCTATGGGCCCTGACAACATTCTGGCAGTAGTACTGAAGACTTGTGCTCCAGAACTAGCTGTGCCCCTAGCCAAACTGTTCCAATGGCTTCTACCTGACAATGTGGAAAATTGCCCAGGTATGTCCTGCCCACAAAAAGCAGGACAAATCCAACCTGGTCAATTACCGCTCCATTAATCTACTCCCAATCATCAGCAAAGCGTTGGAAGGGGTTGTCGACAGTGCTATCAAGTGGCACTTACTCAGCAATAACCTGCTCACTGACATAAAAGCAAAATACTGCGGATGCTGGAAATCTGAAATAAAAACAGAAAGTGCTGGAAATACTCAGCAGGTCTGGCAGCGTCTGTGGAGAGAGAAGCAGAGTTAACATTTCAGGTGGGTGATCTTTCATCAGAATAGACCTGCTGAGTATTTCCAGCACATTCTGTTTTTATTAACTGCTCACTGATGCTCAGTTTGGGTTCTACCAGGGCCACTCAACTCCTGACCTCATTACAGCCTTGGTCCAAACATGGATAAAAGAGCTGAACTCCAGAGGTGAGGGGAGAGTGACTGCCCTTGACATGAAGGCAGCATTTGACCGAGTATGGCATCAAGGAGCCCTAGCAAAACTGAAGTCAATGGGCATCAGGGGGAAAACTCTCCCCTGGTTGGAGTCATACCTAGCACAAAGGAAGATGGTAGTGGTTGTTGGAGGTCAATCATCTCAGTCCCAGGACATCACTGCAGGAGTTCCTCAGGGTGGTGTTCTAGGCCCAACCATCTTCAGCTGTTTCATCAATGACCTTCCCTTCGTCATAAGGTCAGCAGTGGGAATGTTCGCTGATGATTGCACAATGTTCAGTACCATTCGCGACTCCTCAGATACTGAAGCAGCCCTTGTCCATATGCAGCAAGACGTGGACAACATCCAGGCTAGGGCTGTAAGTAGCACACAAGTGCCAGGCAATGACCATCTCCAACAAGAGAGCATCTAACTATCTCCCTTTGACGTTCTGAATCCCGCACTATCAACATCCTGGGGGTCACCATTGACCAGAAACTGAACTGGACCAGCCACATAAATGCTGTGGCTACAAGAGCAGGTCAGAGGCTGTGAATTTGGTGGCGAGCGACAAACCTCCTGTCTCCCCATTTCCTGTCCACCATCTACAAGGCACATGTCAGGTGTGTGATGGAATACTCTACACTGGCTTGGATGGGTGCAGCTCCAATAACACTCAAGAAAATGGGATTAGAATAGACTCTATGACTCTATGACTACCATGCAGGACAAAACAGCCCACGTGATTGGCACCCCATTCAGCACCTTCAACATTCACTCCTTCCACCACAGTTGCAGCAGTGTGTACCATCTACAAAATGCACTGCAGCGACTCACCAAGGCTCTTTCGACAGCATCTTCCAAACCCAAGACCTCTTCTACCTAGAAGGATAAGGGCAGCAGATGTATGGGAACACCAGTAATTTCCCCTCCATGCCACACACCATCCTGATTTGGAAATATATCTCCGTTCCTTCACTGTCACTGGGTCAAGAGCCTGGAACTCCCTAACAGCACTTTGGGTGTACCTACACCCAAAGGACTGTCGCAGTTCAAAAAGGCAGCTCACCACCACCTTCTCAAGGGCAATTAGGGATGGGCAAAAAATGGTGGCCGCGGCAGCGATGCCCACACCCCACAATGAATTTAAAAAAGCACAGATAGCCAATGAACAGGTGAATATCACTGCCCAGAATATATCAATGATATAGACTGATCTGGCTCACCGAGTCTGTGTCTTTATTATTGCTCCACTAAACTGACCTCTTTGTCCAGCCTGTATCCTTATTGTAACTCAACCACAGAAAACTGGTCTCACTCTCTCACCCAACTCTGTATCTACTGATCAAACCACGGAGACTGAAAGGTTTTCTCACCCACTTGCCTAGTCTGATTCTACAAGCTTTTCTCTTATCCAATCCAGCTCAGGCCCTTTAGTCTTTCTTCCAATTACCGCTCCATGTGCTGATCAGATGCCTGGGGTGGGGAGGGGGGGGTGGTGGCGGGGAATTATTGCTTGATGCGATAACCAATGGTCTGACTGCACAGCAATGAAACAAAGGGATTAGGCCTTTTTATCCACTTCCGTGCACGGCTTTCCTCATGCTCAGACCTTGTGGCGATCAACGATTGGTCTCCCCCCTGTATGATCGGCTCTGTGAATGGCCCATCAAACCTGCTCCACCATTCAATACGATAATGGCTGATCCTGGGCTTCAATTCCACTTTCCTGCTCGCTCACCATATCCTTTGATTCCCTGCGAGACCAAAAATCTATCTATCCCAGCCTTAAATGTATTCAATGCTAAAGCATCCACAACCCTCTGGGGTAGAGAATTCCAAAGATTCATAAACCTTTGAGTGAAGCAATTTCTCCTCATCTCAGTCCTGAATGATTGACCTCTTATCCTGAGACTGTGTCCCCGTGTTCTAGATTCCCTGACCAGTGGGAACAATCTCTCAGCTTCTACCCTATCAGATATGATATCACCCCTCATGCTAAGGGTCCCTGACTCAGGCTGACACTTACACAATAGGGCAAGAACCCCCTCTGGCTGTTACAAGAACTCATAATGGGGCCCATCCTGTAAATGTTTTGATGTATGCATGCATCCAAGATGTCTATGATCAGGGCAAATGCTTGAACAATTACTAGCGACTATTTTAACGATTACTGGTAATCATATGTGTCTGGGATGCTGGTGGAATGCATGGTGGTAAAACAGATCTCCTGCCTCCAGATACTGAGAACAAATATCCAAACAAAGTATTTCCTGTGTCTCAGAGGGTTTGAGCAGACATGGCATTTTGGATACACAAATTCCACAACATATCAGGTGTAGTTCACAGAGAGAGAACTACTGATTACTTAAAGACACTTTAACATGTACAGTGACTCGGCTAATCAATCCTCCATGTTCATATTAATCAGCTCATATCTGTAAGAGATCACTACGGGGTGGTGTTTATATGAAGATTTTTTAAAAAATGATTCATTGCAGATCAAAATCAGTTGAGCAACAAGAAAAGGAAGAGTTCCAATTGTAGTACTGTGGGCATACCAAAAAGATTTACGAGGCCTTGATATTGTTTTGGTAAAATAAAGGATTGATTGTCACAGTATTTTCATTCGATGTGAAGGAGTTCAGTGACGAGGGAAAGGAGGAGCTCCTTTGTCTCTTTTCTTTTTCTGCCTTTTCAGCCTCCAATATTTGGTTCTTACTTCAATACAGGGGAAGAAGCTGATTGGTGATTAAGTGGTAAGTTTTTTTTTATTCATTCATGGGATGTGGGCATCGCTGGCTAGGTCTGCATTTATTGCCCATCCCTAATTGCCCTTGAGAAGGTGGTGGTAAGCTGTCTTCTTGAACCGCTGCACTCCATGTGAGGTAGGTCCACCCACAGTGCTGAGTGTTATTCTACTTATTATACTAATAATAATTAGTTTGAGCCGCATGGAAGATGGCAGGATCCCCAAAGACACATTGTACAGCAAGCTCGCCACTGGTATCAGACCCACCGGCCGTCCATGTCTCCGCTTTAAAGTGCAAACGCAACATGAAGTCCTGTGACATTGATCACAAGTCATGGGAGTCAGTTGCCAGCATTCGCCAGAGCTGGCGGGCAGCCATAAAGGCGGGGCTAAAGTGTGGCGAGTCAAAGAGACTTAGCAGTTGGCAGGAAAAAAGACAGAGGCGCAAGGAGAGAGCCAACTGTGTAACAGCCCCAACAAACAAAATTTTCTGCAGCACCTGTGGAAGAGCCTGTCACTCTAGAATTGGCCTTTATAGCCATTCCAGGCGATGCTCCACACACCACTGACCACCTCCAGGCGCTTACCCATTGTCTCTCGAGACAAGGAGGCCAAAGAAAAAGTTAAGGTATGGCAGGGCAGCTTGGCCGAGTGGAACGTGCCTCCTGTGGTACGTGGGAACTCGTGGACACACCATGTATCTTTGACAAACGCATCTACAGGAAGCATCACCAGCTGCAGAAGCTTGAGCTCCAGGTTTCAGAACTCGAGTGGCAGCTGGAGACACTGTGGTGCATCTGCGAAACAGAGGACTATGTGGATAGCACTTTTAGGGAGGTGGTAACACTGCAGATTAAGAGTGTGCAGGCGGAGAGGGAATGGGTGACCACCAGGCAGTCTAAGAGAACCAGGCAGGTAGTGCAGGAGTCCCCTGAGTCGATCCCACTTACTAACCTGTTTTCCATTTTGGATACTGGTGAGGGCAATGGTTCCTTAGACAAATGCAGCCAGAGCCAAGTCCGTGGCACCACGGGTGGCTCAGCAGCACAGGAGGGGAGGAAGAAGAGTAGAAGGGCAATATTGATAGGGGATTCATTAGTTAGAGGGACAGACAGGTGTTTCTGGGGTGCTAATGTGACACCAGGATCGTATGCTGCCTTCCTGGTGTCAGGGTCAAAGATGTCATGGACCGGCTGCAGGGCATTCTTCTGGGAGAGGGTGAACAGCTATAGGTCATGGTCCATATTGGTACCAACGAAATAGGTATGAAGAGGGATAAGGTCCTGAAAGCAGAATTTAGGGAGTTAGGAAAGAAATTAAAAAGCAGGACCTCAAACGCAGTAATATCAGGATTACTCCCAGTGCCATGTGCTAGTGAGCATAGGAACAGGAATATTGAGCAATTGAACATGTAGCTGGAGAATTGGTGCAGGAGGGAGGGCATCAGATTTCTGAGGAATTGGGACCTGTTCTGGGGTAGTTGGGACCTGTACAAGATGGATGGGTTGCACCTTCGCAGCAAGATTTGCTAGTGCTGTTGGAGAGGGTTTAAACTAAATTGGCAGGGAGTTAGGAATCTAAAAGGGAGCTCAGATTGGAGGGAAGTAGAAAAGTAATCAGCGAAATTAGAAGGCAAACGAGATAAAGGCAATGTCAAACAGGATTGGAATGAAGAATAATGTTAAGACAAAGTTAAGAGCTCTCTATCAGAATGCACACAGCATTCACAACAAAGTAGATGATTTGAAGAGATAAATGAGTATGATTTAATTGCCATTACAGAGACGTGGTTAGAGGGTGACCAGGACTGGGAACTGAATATTCAGGGATATTCATCATTTAGGAAGGATAGGTGGAGGGGAAAAGGAGGTGGAGTAGTGCTGTCAATAAGGGATGAGATCAGTACAATAGTGAGAGAGGATCTTAGATCACAGGAGCACGATGTAGAATTAGTTTGGGTGGAAATGAGAAACAACAAGGGGTAGCAAACATTGGTGGGAGTTGTTTATATGTCACCAAACTGTAGTGGTAATGTTGGGCACGGTATAAATCAGGAAATTAGAGCTGCATGCAGCATGGGCAATACAGTAGACTGGGTAAACCTAATTAGCACTAATGCCATGGAGGATGAATTCCTGGAGTGTGTACGAGATGGGTTTTTGGAGCAGTATGTTGAAGAACCAACTAGGGATCGGACTATTTTAGATTTAGTATTATATAATGAGAAAGGACAAATTAATAACCTTGCTGTAAAGGAGCCATTAGGAAATAGTGAACACAATATGATAGAATTTTACATTAAGTTTGAAATAGATTATAGTCTTAAACTAGTAAGTTTATAGGGTCTTAAATCTGAACAAAGGAAACTATGAAGGTATGGAGGCAAGTTGGCTATGGTGGATTGGGAAAATACATTAAAAGATTTGAAGGTAGACAGCTAATGGCTAGTATTTAAAGAAGTATTACACGGTTTACAACAAATGTACGTTCCTCTAAGACACAAAAACCCAACAGGAAAGGTAAATCAATCGTGGCTAACAAAAGCAGTTAAAGATTGCATTAGGTCAAAGGAAGTGGCTTATAAAGTCACCAGAAAAAGTGGTAAGCCTGAGGATTGGGAGCTATTTAGAATCCAACAAAGGAGGACCAAGAAACTGATAAAGAAAGGGAAAAGAGATTATGAAAGCAAGCTAGCTAGAAACATAAAGGCGGACTGTAAAAGCTTCTTTGGTATGTGAAAAGGCAAAGATTAGCAAGGACGAATATGGGTCCATTGCAGGTGAAGACAGTAGAGTTTGGGGAGAAAGAGGAAATGGCAGAGAGACTAAACAATTACTTTGTGTCTGCCTTCATAAAGGAAGACACAGAAAATCTCCCAGAAATAGTAGGGAACCAATGCACTTGCAAAAATGAGGAACTGAAAGAAATTAGAATCAACAAAGAGGTAGTACTTGAAAAAAATAATTGGATTGAAAGTTGATAAATCCCTGGACCAGATGAGTTACATCCCAGAGTATTGAAGGGGGTGGTTTTAGAGATAGTGGATGCATTGGTGGTGTCTTTCAAAATACTATAGGTTCTGGAAAGGTTTCTGCAGATTGGAAAGTAGCAAGAAAGTAACCCCATTATTTAAGAAGGGAGTGGGAGAGAAAAAGGAGAACTATAGACCGGTTAGTTTGACATCTGTAGTAGGTAAAATGTTAGAATCTATTATAAAGGATGAGATAACAGGACACTTGGAAAATAATGATATGATTGGGCAGAGTCCACGTGGATTTATGAAAGGGAAATCATGTTTGGCAAACCTCTTGGAGTTTTTTGAGGATGTTACTTGTAGCATAGATAAAGGAGAACCAGTGGATGTGGATTTTCAGAAGGCTTTTGATAAGGTCCCACACAAGAGGTTAGTAAACAAAATTAGAGCAATAAATGGGTCATTCTCAGGTTGTCAGGCTGTTACTAGTGTGGACTGCAAGGATCTGTGCTTGGGCCATAGCTGTTCACAATCTATATAAATGATTTGGATATGGGGACCAAATGTAATATTTCTAAATTTGCTGATGACACAAAACTAGGTGGGAATGTAAGTTGTGAGGAGGATGCAAGGAGGCTTCAAGGGATTTGGACAGGCTAAGCGAATGGGAAAGAACATTACAGATGGAATATAACGTGAATAAGTGTGACGTGATCCACTTTGGTAGAAAAAGCAGAAAGGCAGAGTATTTCTTAAATGGTGAGAGGTTGGGAAGTGTTGATGTCCAAAGCCTGTCCACCATCTACAAGGCACAAGTCAGGAGTGTGATGGAATACTCTCCACTTACCTGGATGGGTGCAGCTTCAACAACACTCTAGAAGCTCAACACCATCCAGAACAAAGCAGCCCACTTGATTGGCACCCCATCTACAAACATTCACTCACTCCAGCACTGACGCACAGTGGCAGTAGTGTGTACCATCTACAAGATGCACTGCAGCAATGCACCAAGGCTCCTTAGACAGCACCTTCCAAACCCGCGACCTCTACCAACTAGAAGGACAAGGGCAGCAAATACATGGGAACACCACCACCTGCAAGTTCCCCTCCAAGTCACACACCATCCTGACTTGGAACTATATCGCCGTTCCTTCACTGTCGCTGGGTCAAAATCCTGGAACTCCCTTCCTAACAGCACCGTGGGTATACCTTCCCCAAATGGAATGCAGCGGTTCAAGAAGGCAGCTCACCACCACCTTCTCAAAGGCAATTAGGGATGGACAATAAATGCTGGCCTGGCCAGCGTCGCCCACATCCCATGAATGAATATTAAAAAAAAAGGGACCTGGGTGTCCTTGTTCATGAGTCATTAAAAGCTAGTATGCAGGTGCAGCAAGCAATTAGGAAGGCAAATGTTATGTTGGCCTTCATTGCAAGAGGATTTGAGTACAGGAGTAAAGATGTCTTACTGCAATTGTATAAAGACTTGGTGAGACCCATCTGGAGTATTGTGTACAGTCTTAGTCTCCTTATCTAAGGAAGGATATACTTGCCATAGGGGGAGTGCAATGGAGGTTCACCAGATTAATCCTTGGGATGGCAGGATTGTCTTATAAGGAGAGATTGCAGAAACTGGGCCTGTATTCTCTAGAGTCTAGAAGAATGATCTCATTGAAACTTATAAAATTCTTACAGGGCTTGACAGGGTAGATGTGGATAGGATGTTTCCTTTGGCTGGTGAGTCTCGAACCAGGGGACACAGTCTCAGAATAAGGGGCAGGCCATTTAAGACTGAGATGAGGAGAAATTTCTTCAAAGGATTGTGAATCTTTGGAATTCTCTACCCCAGAGGGTTGTGGAAGCTCAGTCATTGAGTATGTTTAAGGCAGAGATTGACAAATTTCTAAATACAAATGACGTAGGAGATATGGGGATAGTGTGGGAAAAAGGCATTGAAGTGGATGATGAGCCATGATCATATTGAATGGTGAGGCAGGCTCGATGGGCTGAGTGGCCTACTCCTGCTCCTATGTTCCTATCCCCACTTGGCTGGAAAAGAACCTGGAGTGGGAGGGGGAGGATCCAGAGTGTGACAGGAGGGACAAAAAAGTTTAACAGTAATACTGCAGTGAATAAGGTCAAATCAGGGGTAGTAGTGGTGATCTTCCCAAGGGCAGGTCCTCTGCTCATTTCTCCATGCCTCACAGACCTGTGCGTTCCTCTTCAGATGCTCGTATGAGCCTCTGATTTTTTAACTTCCATGAGAAATGAGCAAAATGACAAGGGAAAAAGGTACATGAGGTGGTTTTCTGTTGCCCTCCTCAAGTGTCCTTTAAAGGAAACACAAGTCCACTTCCACCTGTAAGCAGGGGAAAAATGTAAAAATTTAAAATTAAAGGCACTTATCTGAATGATAAAAGCATTCATAACAAGATAGACAAGTTAGTGGCATAAATGGGTTTGATCTAAAGGCCATTACAGAGATGTGGATGCATGGTGACCAGGTTTGGACCAGGGTACCTAATGTTTCAAAATGACAGACAAAATGGAAAAGGAGGGAGGGGTCGCCTGATAATGAAGGATGACATAAGGACAGTGAAGAAGAATCTTAGCTCAGAAGAGCAGGAATTAGAATCAGTATGGGTGAAGATAAGAAATAAAGATCAGAAAACAATGGTGGGAGTAGTTTACAGGCCTCTGGACAGTAACTATTATGTTGGACAGAGCTTTTAATCAAGAAATAAGAGGAAATTGCAACAAAGGCAATGCAATACACGTACGTGGGTGTTACGACCAGGTGAGAAAGGTGTCTAGGGCTCTCTTTCAGCCTTCACCTGGTCTTATTATAGCAGCATTTAATTTTTAAACACACTGTGTTTTGAGCTCCCCCTTGGTGAATCCTTGTTCACCGCTTTCCAATTATAAGGCAAAGAAATGAGCACAAACAGGCCTTCTTAGGTTTAAAGAAGAAAAGTGAAATTTATTAAAACTTAAACACTAATTCGGTTAACACCTACGGATACACACCGTACCCCACGCTAGCATGCAAATGCGATACGCAAATAGGGACAGAAAAGAGAAGAAAAATAAAGTAGAGAGGTTTGAGGCAATGTCTGAAGAGTTTCGTGTTACTGTGCTTCGAGCTCATTGTAGTCCTTTTGTAGGTAGTTCTTGCCTGTAGGTAATTCTTGCTTTTTGTTGGGGATCAGTATTCTCCTTAAACCTTGTTCACTGTAGGAGACTTTTCTCTCTTGGAGTTCATGTGTCTTCAATGGTTTATGAAGCTGGTGAGAGTGAGATGAGAGCAGACAGAAGAGAGAGGTCTTTTCAGTCCAGAAGCAGATAGCTTTCTGAGTTCAAATTCTCTGTGGCAAGTTCAAGTGCAAAAAACTCCAACAGCCAGTTAGTCATGTGACTAAACTGGTCTGACCACTGCTGTTTTGTATTCGGCCATCTTAGCAGTTAACGTGGAGTGCTAGCCTCTCCACCTTCAAATTTTGGTAATCAAAAATCCATTGTAGATTAAATTGGAACAGGGAGTGGCCCCTTTGTCCTTTCCAAGCACTGTCTGTTACTATGCAAATGTCTTTGTAAGTGCATTATTGACTTCCTTAATAGTGCATTCCAGCATTTTCCCAGTAACTGATATCAGGCTAACCAGCCTGCCGTTCTAAGGGTATGGGGCAAAAGCAAGTTACTGAGTTGAATGATCAGCCATGATCATAATGAATGGCGGAGCAGGCCCGAAGGGCCTACTCCTGCTCCTATTTTCTATGTTTCTTGTTTTCTCTCGCCCTCCTTTCTTGAATAGCAATGCTGCATTTGCTACCCTCCAACCCACTGGGACCATTTCAGAATCTAAGGAATTTTGGAAAATTGCAACCAGCATGTGCACTGACTCTGTAGTCACCTATTTTAGAACCCGAGGATGTAGGCTGTCAGGTCCAAGGGACTTGTGGGCTTTCAGACCCATTAACTTCTCTAATACTTTTTCTTTAATAATTGCTTTGATCCTCACTCTCATTGACCCTTGGTTCCCCACTTTTTCTGGTTATGCTTTTTGTGAAGACAGACACAATATGTAACATTTCTGCCATTCACCTTATTCTTAATTATAATTTCTCCAGTCTCGGCCTCTAAGAGACCTAGGTTTACTTTTGCTATTCTCTTTTTGCATACTTGTGGAAGCTCTTAGAATCTCTCTATATTTCTGGCCAGTTTACTCTCATTCTATTTTCTCCCTCTAATTTTTTTGGGCATCCTTTGCTGGTTTCTATAAAACTCCCACTCCTCAGGCTTACTAATCATGGCAATATTGTAAGCTTCTTTCAATCTATTACTATCCTTAACCTCTTTAGTTAGCCATGGATGGATCTTTCTTCCCATGGAGTTTTTATTTCTCAATGGAAAGTATCTGAGAATTATGAAATATTTCTTTAAATGTTCACCATTGCTCATCTACCATCATACCTTTTAATCTAATTTCCCAATCTACCTTAGTCAATTCACCTCTCGTACTTATGCAATTGGCTTTATTTAAATTCAATACACTAATTTCAGACTATGTATATCACCCACAAACTCTGAAATTCTATCATTATAATCACTCTTTCCCAGAGGATCCCTTGCTATTCGATTAATTAGCCCTATCTCATTTCACAAAACAAAATTGAAAATAACCTCTTCCCTGATCAGTTACACAATGCATTGTTCTAGGAGCTGCCTCGAAAGTATTCCATAAACTCGTCCTCCAAAGCGCTTGTGTTGATTTGATTTACCTAGCCTGAATGAAGATTAAAGTCTGCCACTGTCATGCAGGCCCCCACCTGCCAAGAATGGGGCTCAGATATTTCACCACATGGACATTAAAGTTTAAAATTGTTGCCGGGAAGAAAAGCCGGCCCCTGACTGGAAAGACATTTGCTCTATTACAAAAAGAAAAAACAAAAACCACTTGGGCTAAGAACCTGCTAATTCTTGAAGAAAGAGAAGATATGGAAAGACGTCCTTTGTTTTGGTTTGAAGTCCCAAATGCATATAGACGACTGTCACTGGGATCTCCCTAGAACAGTTCTTTTCAGGCAACATTGAAGATCAGTTTGGACAAGTATCCCAGGAAATGCAGCAACAGAGGTTTCAGACAGGCCTTACAGCAGAAATGCAGCAAAAGTTTCAGTCTGCTTCTTACACTTGCTTCTCAGCTTCCCGAGAAATGGAAAACCAGCAGACATTTTCAAACTGCTGGAACAGACTGAGTTGGGGTTTTGCTTCCTTGGCAAGTTTTCTCAACTGTCTTTTCCAACCATTGTCCATATCCCAATTCACTGTCCAAAGCAAAACCATAAACAATGTCACAAGAGACAAGCCTCCTGACCCTTACAAATCTGGACCTGTCACTTCTCTGTAAACATCTTTCCCCAGGTCAAAAACAATCCCTGCTGGGTAAATATTTAAAAACAGGTGCCTTCCAGTAACTGTTTTACAGTCCAGACCTCTCAGTAACCCTGGCAAAAAAACATCCATAGACTCCTTTTTAGTCTTAAGCCACACATCTTCAAAATTAAAAAAGGAAGCACTCATAACATCTGTAAGTGAACTGCCAGAACAATCAGCTTAAGGGAGTGTGAATAGTCCATTATCTGAACTATTTGCAAACACAAACTGTTTATTCAGGTAGGTGTAGACCAATCAGCTAAACTCATCACTTCAGGTAATGGAACTGGAATGAGGACTTCCCAGCGTGCTGTGACCATATTTGGTAACTGGCTAGATTGTGAAGAGGTTAAGTGGTAGCAAGCTAACCCTTTGTGTTAAAAAAGACTGCTTCTCCCGTGAACCAGAGTCACAGACTGAGCAAGGAGAACTCGTGGTCCCTTTCTCTCTCCTGCCGTTCTGCAGGTGTATACCCTGCCAGTATATGATCAGCCAAACACCACAGGCAGCACCTTCAACAACATAAATCAAACAACTGACATCAAACGAATAGAGAGATCATCCTTTAAATCATCTCTGCGCAGAATACAAGAAAAATCACCGAACACAGCCGGAAACCATCCAACACATCAACCCAGAGGACCTGTTTATGATCGACTTTCTTTTGGACACTAACACTTTAACTGATGCTCCCTCATTGTAAACTACTTCTCAGTGTTTGTGAATCTCTTGGGTGCATGTGAGAAAGTTGGAGCGTTTATTTTTTATTTATTGGGCATTCAGAACAATAAACACAATTTCCTTTTCTTTTAAACTACAATAAAACCCATCTGTGTGCCTTTTTATAATCACAGCACTTGAACAGTTAGACAACTCATTAAATTGACCAACAAATTCTTTTAAAAACACCTGCTGCGGTCAACCGAGGTGGAAAAATAGGGGAGCCATTCTACCACTTCTCACCTGGCCGTAGCAGTTAAGTGAGCAAGAAGGTGGCAGATGGAGCATAATGTGGGGAAATGTGAGGTTATTCATTTTGGTAGGAACAGAAAAAAAAATCTTTCAGTGGCAAGAAGCTATTAAATGGTCATAGGGATCTGGGTGTCCTCACACAAGAGTTAACATGCAGGTACTGCAAGCAATTAGGAAGGCAAATTGTATGGCAGCCAAAGGGCTTGTAGTACAAGAGTAAGGAAGCCTTGCTGCAATTGCACAGGATTTTAGTGAGACTATACCTGGAGTGCGGTGTACAGTTTTAGTCTCCATACCCAAGGAAGGATATACTTCTTGCCTTAAAGGGGGTACAATGAAGGTTCACTAGCTCGATTCCTGGGATGACTGTTGCCCCATGAGTGATTGAATAGAATGGGCCTGCACTGACTGGAATTTAGAAGAATGGATCACATTGAAACATAAGATTTTGAGGGATATTGACAAGGGAGATGTTGTTTCCCCTGGTTAGAGTCTAGAACTAGGGGGCATGGTCTCAGGATAAATGAATAGCCATTTCATTGCAATTCTCTACCCAAGAGGCCTGTGGATGCTTAGTTGTTGAGTAAATTAAAGGCAGAGATTGATGAGATTTTTAGATTCTAGGGGAATCAAGTGGGAAAGTGGAGTTGAGGTCAAAGATCAGCCATGATTTTATTGGCTGGAGGAACAGGCCCGAGAGGTCATATGGCCTACTCCTATTTTATTTAATGTTAACTCCACTTCAGTGCAGCACCCCACTTTAAAGGGGATCTGGGGCCTTTGAATAGGGCAAGCAATTGTGTAATAAAAACAGAAAGTGCTGGAAAATACTCAGCAGGTCTGGCAGCACCTGTGGAGAGAGAAGCAAAGTTAATGTTTTAGGTCAGTGACCTTTCATCAGAACTGGCAAAGGTTAGAAATGTAATAGGTTTTAAGCAAAGGTTTTTCAAGCAATTGTGTATCTCCTTAACCAAGAAGATTGAAGAATTCTTAAGACATGTGCAGTCTGAATCAGGAAGTGTAAGTTGGAATATTTAATTCAATGCCAAATCATTCACAAAGTGAAATAGGGCCGGGGGGGAATGATGGAATTGAGAGTGTTTTTCTTTAATCTAAAGGAATGACACTGCATTAGTGTGAAAGTTGGGTTGTACTTTGCCCACTTCAGTCAAGTTACAAGCCCACTAAAATAAATCAATGGAAAGAGCCAAAAGGCTTGTTTTCCAGAACTTGCATTTCGAAAGAATTTTACAAACAGGTGTGCTAGGCAAAAAAAAAAAACATGGAGACTCTTGCATTAAGATTTATGGAAAATGAAGCATCAAAGAACCACTTTAATTCCCAAAGGGAATAAACGGCATGAATACTGTGCAGCTCTATTTATAAAATGAAGGGAAAATATTTTTTGACGTATTACAAGCTGATCTACATAAACCCCATGATTGCAAAAGTTTAATGGAAGCATTTGAAACTGTTGCTGAAATAAATGCAAGCCCAGACCATCTATAATAGTTCATAAAGATTTATTAACCTGTCTTTGAAGAATTCTATTTAGGATGAACAGAAATGAACAATGGAAAATAAGGATACTAAAACTAAATGTCTTGAACTGTACAATGGATAATTTTAAAGATTACTTACACTGCATATTGGACACCTGGTTCTAAATTGGTTTCACATTTTAAAATTTGATTTTAATTGGATATATCTGCAAGGAAGCAGCCATCACTTTATTAAAGGACTTGATCACAAATACAATGTACAGCAGTCAACAAGTCACAGGATCATTTTTTGAAATTTCAGATTAAGAATTAATCAGAATCACATCCTAATTATTACACAAAACTCAAGAGCTTTCTACACACTGCACATGAATTACCAAATTGCACATCGAAATACTTTAACTTTTCGGTTCATACTCAAGGATCTACCATTTATTTTCAAAATTCCCATTTTATGCTTCAGCATGACAAACAAGCAAAACTGCTTTTGTGAACATAGGTCCAGCCAGTAAATTTTTCTCTGAACGTAAACAAGTTTATGGTGAATGCTGGAGTAATACTCAAGTACCTCATGCAGAAGTGAATGCTCCAGGAACAATTGTGACAGAATAATTACATCATTCACTTCAACATAAACAATTTTCAGCTATTGAATGCTGTTTGTGGAGCATTTTCTGAAAATAAAACATTGCATTTACAAAAGAAACAACTACCATTGATCACAGGAAATTATATAAAGACATTCAAATATTTGAAGATGTAATGCTGACTTTCTGATCCATCTGCTCACCTTGATTTTGCATTGCAATTAAGACACGCAAAGTTTACTCCAATAAAGATGTTAAAGCACTCCAAGAGAATTGTAATATTGCCAAAATCTTCAAGGTCAAATCAAATTTTCCAGACAATTTTTGGAAAATTTTAAAAATGCATTACAATTAAACAAAGGTAATAGCAATGTTCATGAATATAGCAAATCAATTTGCTAATGCTTCACAGATTATAAAGTGGGCAATTATGATTTGGAGTTAGTTTCATTGTCTTAGCCTTATTGCGAGGAGAAGCAGGTTACAAGTTAAAATGTCAGCAAAGCCTTTTTAAAAAATTTGAAATATGTGAAATACACCCAGAAAATTCAATGTACACTTTACAAATGAAAACATTCTTAACTAGAAACAGTACAGAGATGAATGCCATTAGTATTTCATGTATTGGGGGGGGGGGGGGCGCAAAGCTGGAATTTAGAAGATTGGAATATAATTATCAATCTTGGCCCTGTGCCTCTGTGCAATACACTCTGCAATCCACACAATGTTCCTGCATTCCTGTTCTTTAAGTTTCACATATGCATAGAAAACACCAAAGTGGAACTGGTTCAGGAATGCCAACTTGTTCAGTTTAACCTGCAAAACAATCCAAAGTTAAAAAGTGAACGTCAGCCTTGTAGAATTCTTAAATTCTGTAGTCACATGGGAATATCTGCATCATTTTCTAAATTCCAGATAATGAACAGCTGATGAATAAAGAATATAAAGTACTTTTCCCATCTCCATCCTCTGTGCTGACTAGCTTTGGTTGCAAATGGCCTGACATTGCTCCTTGAATACACAGACTCTACAGGAGTCACTCTCATAAGTACTCAGTGTCACCTCCAGGTTTACAAGTCATTAAAAATCTACAGGATGGTGTGATTAACAATCTTTGTATTGTATCAAAATGCAACAAACCAACTTAAATTTTAGTATATGAAACTGCATACACACAGAAGTTGCTTTATACCAGTGCAAATTCACAAGACTCTAAGTTTTCAACAAATGTATAAAGACACTGACACAAACTTAATGTAGAGATTTGGATGAGCACTAAGCAGGAGGTGGTCCCCAGGTAAAACCCCAGCCTTGATCAGGGAACCCAATCTTCATTATGAACAGAATTAGAGGACATGCTCCACCACAGTTTATGGTCTACTACTTTAGAAGCACCTGACTCAATTTTATGAATGGCTACTGAAGGTTCTTTTCTTGAGAGTTCCTCAATAACAGAGACAGGAAAAATCCTATAATCCCCAGGTTACTTCACATCTTTTTACTGGTTCCTCCACAGTGCTACACTACAAAGAGTGTAGAGCAACTTGGGTAATGAGATCGTCACAGGTTATCTGGGAAGATCTCTTACTTTATCAAGTGGTTGTCAACCTACCTGTTCATAAAGGTATAAACCCACAATTCATCTAACAATGCACTGCTGAGTGGTATGTCACTCGATGTTTATTACGAAAAGAATTTAAACTGATTGGTGCAACCTTTAATTGTTTAATATTGTGCCAAAAGTTTTAAAAACAAATGTGAAGTATAATACCCTGAGATGTCCCAGGAATGTTGCGGCATTTCCCACACACATCTATTACCGGGAAAGAAATATAATACAACACCTCATGCTTACTCAAGTTTTGAATCTAGCAGTATGACTAAAATAAAGTACCTCATGTTCAAAAAATCTATCCTCAAGCGTTTTGTCTCCAGGATTGCTGCCAGCTCCTTCAAACAGTAGCTTGTATTCCTGAGGGATAAAAATAGTGTAGTAGGAATCTGGCACTCAACTCAATCACATTTGATGTACATAGTGAAATTGCTATTGCATTTGGAGTTATAAAATGTGCTTGAAATAAATAAAATGCAAGAATTTATAGAATATGCATTTTATTCTACCTCTAAGCTAGTCCTCTCAATCTAGGAGTCTGAGGTTTATTCAGCTTGAAGTAAGTTAAAGAAAAGTTTTAACATTAGTTATTTGTAATTAAATTACTTGTGTTTTGAAACAAAAGTAGACATGGTGCTTGCTTCAGAGAATATATCAAAGCATGAAAATGATTCGTATGTAGAAAGTAGAAATAAGAGCAAGCTATTTCATGGAACAGGTGCCAAATATGTATCTCAATCTCCAGTTAATCCAATGGAAGAAACTAAATAGTTAATATTTTAGCAAGTAGGAATTACTCGAATTCTACAACCCATAAATGAGCACTACTTACTGGATAATAGTCTGCTACAGTCTTCACCTGTTCATAGTCATCTGCTCTAGCTAACTGAGCAAGTCCTTCTGGGTAGAGTTTTCCACAATGGGGGAACAGTTTTGCTCGGTCTTCTTTAGACAGTTCTGTCCCAAAAGAGTTTATGGTGATGATGAAAGCTCGCCTGTCTGCTTCAAACTAAATGTTATGAAAAAAAATTATTCCAGTATTCATTCCTCCAATAGGTTAGCGTTTCTTCTACATACCATGCTGCACAATATCTGCAGTACATATGAATATACCTAAGTTAATTAGGGTTCCAGCACTGTGGTAATTGATCCAGATTCCCCAATTGCAAAGTTAAACATGTGATTTCTCGGTCTTTCAGCAAATACAAAATGCTTAAAAAATATTTGACATATTTAATGGATGTTGAGATATTTTGATCCAAAGACAATTTTTGTCTATTTAACTACACCTTAAATCAAGATGAATCAGGACTATGATTACTTTGTATTTCAATTTTAAATCCTCTGCACCCCAGATAATGTTGCTTCTCCTGCTTTTCGAAATGAGTTAGTGATCCATACAGATGCTGTTTAATTGTTACTTGAAATCTGATCTCTTCCCTCTCAACCCCAACAAATATAACTGTGCTAGACTGCATCTGAAGCTCTCCACGGAGATTCAGCATCACTTCTATTTTTCACAAGAGATTAGTTTCTAGCTGCAGCTTACACTTGGTGTGGAACTATTGCATCATCATTGCATTTTACAGTCTTTTGTAAAAGTTATGAGTAAAAGAGAAGCTAAATCTATTTCAAGAAAGTTGAAGATGGGCTAGATCCTTTTATAAGTCACAAATGTTGTAATAAATTCATTAAATATTCCACTTTTACATGAGGTCCAAGTGTCTAGAATTCTAAATAGCAGGTTGGTCAAAGTTTGGGAGATAACAGATATTCAATTTAACTTTGCAGAAAGAATTTTTTAAAAAAGTAACTAAGTTAATGGCCAGCCACAATGGAAGCTTCTGTGTCTATGTACATGTCAAACCACTCATTACTAAGCCAGTAAGATCACAACTGTAGCTAAACTAATGTAAACATTCCTCCCCTGTAAACTAGTTATGCTGCTACAATAAGGCATTTCAGCCGTTTGGACGCTAACATAACCTCTGATGTAAATTCTAAGCCTTACTCTGATTATTCTGAAAAAAAATTCACAGTTTCCTAAATATAAAAAACCCCAAAACTTCAAAATCAGAAATTACAATTGCATTGCACATTTTGATCAGACCTTTGGAAACATGAGTCAATATACAGGGTTTGTATTAGCTGTCAAAAAATAATCAGGGTAGGCTTTTAATCTTTGAACTTAATATACTAAGTTTAAGTTAAAATTAATAAAATGTTTCAGAACGCTGAACATTGTAGCTTACAATTCTCACCTCCAAAATGGGACACATTGCATCAGCAGTTGTACCTCCCAATGTCTTGCAGAACTTATAAAATGATTCGAGATATGCCTTAGGGTTTTGGTGGTGAAGGGGTAAGAAAAGCAGTCAAGTCAATTACATAGCAATAAACTTCCGAAGTCATATTGCAGCAGCCTAGCAAATCTCAATCAAATTGCAATAGATTTAGTGAGTTAAAAATTTGTTCCAACTTGCAACAAGGTCCACTAGAATTTTCTCCTCTTCACTCAAAAGTGCTGATTCATACGGAAACACTGTTCCATGTGCACCAACAACCCTTTGTCACCTTGCTCACGTATCCATACTTAAGTGTTTACAGTGAGCTTTGGCAAGTTAGAACTTTAACTTATTCTATTACAGTAGAGGTCATGTTAAGACTCAGCACTAACTGATAAAATTATGCACATGACTAATCAAAACAAAGCTTTCATAAATTTCAGATGGGCAATATATACCAACAGACTCAGGTTCAAAACTGAGATTAATGCATTCACATACATTTCATCCAGGTAGTGGAGTACAGGGTATTGCCTATGAAGCCCAAACTGCAGTAGCCAATAGCTGCTCTGAAATGAATTTGATCAGCCTTGACCTTTCAGTTGCTACATGACCATACACTAAACTGCCCAAAATTTGATATGATCGCAGAACCTGTAAGGTTTGGTGGTTTTGGGAAATGCAACACCTAATGGTGTTCCAAGAAGCCAGATATTGTATTATTACTGCATTTATTTCAAATCTGGCTTTGTTAGCATCCACTACGTGTAAATGGGCATCCAAGATGAAAATGTGTTTCATTTCTTAGCACCAACAACTTTTACTTTGTTCAGCTTAGAAGTTCATTTAAAGTTTCTGAAGTGCAAGTTACTTTGCAGTTACCTTGTACAGTGTATTACGAATAATTTCAATGTTCATTTCATCAAGGTCCTGTTCAGATATACAATCCTGGAAAAACGCAGCTGAAATGAAGACAAAAATCTCATTGCACTCCACCTCAAATTCTAAAAAAGTTGAAAATCTCAAACAAAGTGCATTGACTAAAATAAAAACCTGAAGGAATAATTTGCAGCTGTATATCAATCATTATATTTCAAAAAGCACAGAACCATTTTTACTCTGCACCCAGATCTCTAGAATACTGCAGCAAAAAATGTATTTTAAAAATTAGAACCCTTTTAAACTCTGGGTCATGCCTGGTTGGAACACTAACTGCTTCTATTAGCTCTGTAGGTGCCTGGATATTGACAACTGCAGGTATCACCCAAAAAGCTATTCAATGAGAGAATCACGGGTCTTTTAAACTTTAAATTAAAAAGTCAGGTAGCTTTCTAAATTGTCCAGGGGACCCAAACGTTTACAAACTAGTTTTATTCTCAATGCAATCGAAATTGTAGTGGTGTGGTATGACCCCTTCAGGTGGTTAATCTGGATTTACACTGTCACTTCAGCATTTGCACAAAGTGGAAATATCATTTAACTGTTAAACCTGCAGTTATAAAAATACAAGAAGAAATAGGAGGAGTAGACCATTTGGCCTCTTCAGCCTGCTCCGCCATTCAATAAGATCATGGCTGATCTGATTGTGGCCTTAATGCCACTTTCCTGCCTGCCCCCCCTAACGCTAGACTCCCTTGTAGATCAAAAATAACAGCCTTGAATATATTCAATGACCCAGCCTCCACTGCTCAACGGGGAAGAGAATTCCAAACACTAACAATACACAGAGAAGACATTCATCATATCCATCTTAAATGGGAGACCCCTTAATATGGAACAGTGTCCCCTAGTTCTAGTTCCAGATTCCCTCACGAGGGAAACCATCCTCTCTACCATCAAGCCCTCTCAGAATCTTATTGGTTTCAATAAGATCACCCCTCAATCTCTAAACCCCAACCTGCTCAACCTTTCCTCATATGACAAACCCCTCATCCCAGAAATCAGCCTAGTGAACCTTCTCTGAACTGCTTCCAATGCAAGTTTTTCCCTCCTTAAACAAGGTGAGAAAAACTGTACGCAGTACTCTAGGTGTGGTCTTGCCAATGCTCTGTACAGCTGTAGCAAGACTTCCCTACTTTTATACTCCATCCCCCTTGTAATAAGGACCAACATTCCATTTGCCTTCCTAATTACTTGCGATACCTGCATGCTGACTTTTTGTGATTCATGTTCAAGGACACTCAGGTCCCTTTGTACTGCAGCATTCTACAGCCTTGCTCCATTTAAATAATATTCTGCTTTTCTATTCTTTCTGCCAACGTGGACAACCTCACATTTTCCCACATTATACTCCATCTGCCAAAGTTTTGCCCACTCCCTCAACCTATCTATATTCCTTTGCAAACTCTTTGTATCTTCCTCACGATCTTCGTATCGCCAGAAAATTTGGCTACAATAGTCGGTTCCTTCATCCAAATCATTAATATAGATCATAAATAGTTGAGGCCCCAGCACTGATCCCTGTGGCACTCCACTAGTTAGATTGCCATCCTGAAAATGACCCACTGATTCTGACTCCCTGTTTCCCGTTAGCCAGTTCACTATTCATGCTAGTATATCACCCCCAACATGAGCTCTTATCTTGTGTGGTAACCTTTTACATGGCAGCTTATCAAATACCTTTTGGAAATCAAAATACACTACATCTGCTGGTTCCCCTTGATGCAGCCTCAAAGAATTCTAATAAATTTGTCAAAAACTATTTCCCTTTCACAAGACCATGTTGACTCTGCCTGATTGTGTTGTGATTTTCTAGATGTCCTGCTACTACTTTTTAAATAATGGATTCTAACATTTTCCCCAACGACAGACGTTAGGCTAATTGGCCTAGACTTTCCTGCTTTCTGTCTCCCTCCTTTCTTGAACAGAGGTGTTAGATTTGCAGTTTTCCAATCCAGGGAATTTTGGAAGATTACAACCAATGCATCCACTATTTTTGCAGCCACTTCCTTTAAGACCCTCAGATGCAGGCCATCATGTCCAGGGGATTCGGCAGCCTTTAGTACTCCCATTAATTTTTCTCTAGTGATTGTTTTAAGTTCCTCCTTTTGCCTCCTGATTTTCTAATATCCATGGGATGCTTTTTGTGTTTTTTTACTGTGAAGACAAACAAAATACTTCAAAGCCTCTGCCATTTCCTCAATTCCTATTAATTATTCCTCAGACTCACTCTCTAAGGGACCAATGCTCATTTTAGCTTTTTTTTTTATATAGCTGTAGAAGCTTTTACTGTCTGTTTTTATATATCTTGCTAGTTTTCACTCACACTCCAATTTCTCCCTCTATTTTTTAAAGTCATCCTCTGTTGGTTTCTGAAATTTTCCAAATCTTCTGGCCTACCACTAATCTTTGCAGCATTGTACACCTTTTCTTTCAATTTATGTGCACCTTTAGCATCAACAACCTCTAAATTCTAACAGAAGCCCTCTGATAATTTGCTTTTTTTCCCCCTTAGAAAACTATGTAAACTCAAAAGTGTTGTTCCTGTAAGACTCTGGTCCTAGGACAATGCCTCACACTACAAGAAGCATAGATTAGAATATCAGAATCTCTTTAGTTGTCTTCTGGATGATTAGATTCATCTTGTAATGGATGAGAAGTTGAGGTTCAAGGAGGACAAGATCCTTGTCCAAGATCTTGCATATATAGTATTTTAACATATTCTGTTTTATACAAGTAGGATTCTTAAATGCCCTCACTTTCTTATTAATTACTGTTCAATGCTCTCTAAACTCAAACTATGGAAAACAGATTTTGATTTTGCTGTAAGATTGATGTTATTGATTTTAAAAATATCTAACCTTTATACACCTAAATAATAATCCTAATTTTATTGAGGGCCAAGGATAAAACTGCATGCCAGCTTTTAAAGCACTGTAATTTACATAGCTTCTTTGTACAGCACTCCAGATCCTCAGTTTCCTGGAGGCAATGCACTGGTATGATGTAAGTCAAAAGTGAAGAGTTTCAATTCAAATGCAGTGCTTGGCTGCAACTCCAATCTGCACTATTCATCTGTACACTTGCCCCTTAAGTTTACTTTTTATAGGTTAATTGTTCTACCTGGTCTGCATAATAATCCATTAACACCCCACACATGCAGAACAGGTCACTTTCCTAATTATAAATGCTATCGTATATCCTAGCTGTTGACAGACTAGTCCCAGGGAAGACTGCTATTCAACTCACTTATAGAATCAACAATATAGAATCAGCAATACAGCAGTACTTATTAAACAACTGAGTAAGCCATCACAAAGAAAACAAACTCACCCTTCCCATTCAACAGAACGGCATAAAATAGATTGCACATAGGCTGACATCTTAACCATACCCTGCTCTCATTTCTGTAACTTTCAGGTTATCTCAGCTTGGTTGGCTTTCACGTGCACAGCAATTCCTTATGAGCAATCATCCTACTTTGGTCTGTAACCATCAGCTCTTCCTAACCCCCAATCTTTCACAATTTGGACCACTCACATTTATGTAAAGAATAAATCTTGCAAAATCTAATACTAAATTCCAATTTATAAGGAAGAACTTGAAACACTGCCAGAGTTAAAGGAAAAAAAAGACTGGATTATGAGCAGAATTTCAGTGACAAAGGATGCTTCCACCCATGTTCCATCATAGTTTTATACAAGAATCTAATCAAATGCTGAACTTCTCTTATTTTGACAAATTCTTTAGTGGTTCGGGCCCGTAGCTTACCTAAAGGGGTGTCAACCAAGATGGCATTGTAAAGTTCTGCTGGTGTCTGGGCGATATTCACTGCCTCCATCTGCTCAAAGCTGCCTAACGGATGGCACTTTGGAACTAATTCAGAAATGGATCGCTGGTGTAACGTTCCAGTAATCAGGAGAATTACATTGTCTATCATGTAGCTGTACCTGTATAAATAAAACTATGTTAATAGCTTATACAGGGAGTTGGCACTCTGTTTTAAGCCCCAGTTATATATATATATTTTTTTTTTTTTATAAAAGCATGCCATCACACTGTTGTAAAATTAAAATGCAGTAACTTGCACTTAAGGTAATTTGCCTTTAACATAGCAAAATATCCCAAAGCACTTCACCAGGCAGGGGAGAGGACTTGGCATAGTAGGACATCAAACATGTGACTGGGGGGTGGGGAAAGGGAGAAGCAAGTTAAGATCATGTCATGTCAAAGAGGTAGATTTTGAAGTTCTTGAAAATGGAGAAGCGATGTAACAAGGCGGATCATTCTTAAAGGAAATTCCAGAATGCAAGAGTACGATGGTTGAAGACTATGCCAGAGTGCAACAACTGAAAGGCATGGAAAATGACTAACTTGGAAGAGCAAAAAGTTTAACTGGGACATAAAGTTGGAGGAAACTTCGGAGGTGAAAGCAGGGGTGAAAGGGGTCACTGGAGGCAGTCCGTATATAAGTATACAGTATCACAATATTTCAGGCAACCTGTTGTCCTGTAAATGTTGCTAAAAGTGTGCAATGGTGAAAATCTGCTTTCATCAGTACCATTTATACTGGACAGTATTTATGGAGTTACATGCAGTGGTTACGACTATTGCCTTTTTTGAAAGCATGTTTCTCCATTTCAGTTAATCAGGTTTGGCACACTGTAACAAGTGCTTCTTGCACAAAGCCTTTTTTTTTTAAGCACACATCCCCAGAGCAGTACAATGTTTTAATAGAAATGTCATTAGCTATCAACCAATTAAATTATGACCATTCAATATTACAGCCTCGATATGAAGTAGTTGTATTCGACAGTTCTGAAAGAGTACTTTTGGCAAATATCTTTCTTAAAGCATATTATCTGCTTTGAAAATGTATTCTTACTTAGGATTCAAAAAATATTTATTTGCTGACTGGCATTTCAATTTGCAATACCTGTTTGAGTTAGAATATGACCAGCAGAATTGTAAGCTCAGATTGTCAAATACCAAATTTTACTTTTGGAGTGGGTGGTAGAATTTTGGGAACATTTTACACTCATTAGTATTTTCAGATCAGCATCATTAAAAAGTGACAGGAACTTCTGGGACCTAAAACACCTAAAAAAAAATCTTGCATTTCCATAGCATTTCGTGACATTCCCAGGCTGTTCCAAAGAACTTCACGTCCAATTAATTACTTTTGAAATGTTCGCTACCGTTATTCTGGTAAACAAGAGCCAACTATGTATGATCCCAAACAGCAAATGAGTTGAATATGAAGTTATTCTGTTTTTAGTGTTATTGGTAGAGGGAGGAATGCTGGCCAAGGCATAGTATGATACAAATACTATTCTGAAAAACAAGGTAGATTTGCTTTCCAGTACTATTTTTCCCCCACTTATACAACTTTTTACTCACGTGATGAAATCAAGAAAGCTGGCCAGTGGCTCATATGCGTGGTTCCTCATATGCCTGAATTCAACCACCATCTTCTCCTTCAATTTGTCATCGATCACTGACACAGTGAGTGGGGAGGCCTCATTTGCCAAGAAATTGCCATAGTCTGTGCTCTGGAGATGAAGCTTTAGATCTGCAAGATACAACTTAAGATGTAAGGATAATGAACTGCCAGATATTCCATAAGACACAAGCTTCTCCACCCCATCAAAACAAAGATAATGACCAATGACAAAGAACTGAAAATAAATTTCTGGCCAAGAAGTTAGAGCACACCTTTCTACATTTCTTCCCTGCAGTCCATCTCCTCTGCTGAATGCAGTTTTATGGCACAGGTCAACTCAAATAGGCCTATCTTTTCCTTTTTTTTGACAATCAAACTGAGACACGTTAACACTGGGAAACTGAATGCTGTCCCATTTCTGGCACCCAGTGTCAGCAAGTATCCCCAGATCCACAATATTACAAGTATCCCCACTTTTGCTAGATGTCTTAAATCCAACTTTAGAACATATTATTACGACCAGGTGAGAAAGGTATCTAGGGGCGTCTTTCAGCCTTCACATGGCCTTATTGTAACAGGGTATAAATTTCAAACACACTGTTTTGAACTCCCTCTTTGGTGAATCCTTGTTCACTGCTTTCCAATTATAAGGCAAAGAAATGAACACAAACAGGCCTTCTTAGGTTTAAAGAAAAGTGAAATTTATTAAAACTTAAACTCTAAGACGGTTAACATCTACAGATACACGCTGTGCCACATTAGCTTGCATACGCGATGGGCACATGCAAATAGAGACAGAAAAGAGAAGAAAAAAATAGAGGTTTGAGGCAATATCAGAAGAGTTTCTTCTTACTGTTTTTCAAGCTCACTGTAGTCCTTTTGTAAGTAGTCTTTTTCGTTGGGGCCCAGTATTCTTCTTAAACCTTTTTCAATGTAGGAGACCTTTCTCTCTTGGGGTTCATGTGTCTTCAATGGATCTTCAGTTCGGTGAGAAAGAGACGACAGCAGACAGGAGAGAGATGTTCAGTCCAGGAGCAAAGTGCTTTTTCAGTTTTAAAACTCTGCGGCAAGTTCAAATTCAAAAAACTCCAACCGCCAGTTAGTCATGTGACTAAACTGGTCCGACCAGGTTGTGTGTGTATTGGGGAAGCACAGACTGGTTCCTTTGTTCCAACACTGTCTGCTAATATGCAAAAAAGGTCTTTGCGGCAGGCGGCCTGGCAATTCCTTGTGACAGACCCTCTTTTCTTCCCAGCAGCAATTTTAAGTTTAATGTTCATGTGGCGAAATATGTGCCTCATTCTTCGCAGGTGGGGGCCTGCATGACACCATGTTAACCATGCCAACTTACCATCTCCAAGATTGCCAATATACATCAAATTAAGGGGAGTTTTTCTCAGCTGGACCACACGTAGTAAGTTTCAGGCTACATTGCCAAGCCCATTATTCATTCTCAGGATGTGAGCATCACTGAAAAGGTCAGCAATTTTTGCTCATCCACACATGCCCTTGAGAAGGTGAAGAGTCACCTTCTTAAACTGTTGCAATCTCATGTGGTAAAACTACTTCCACAGTGCTGTTTGGTAGGGAGTTCAAGGAGTTTGAAACGGATAATGAAAGGACGACTATATATCTCCAAGTCAGGATGGTGTATGACTTGGAGGTGGTGACGTTCCCATCTGACTTGTCCTTGTCCTTCTAGGTGATAGAGATCCCAAGTTCTGGAGTTTCTTCAATGCATCTTGTAGATGGTACACATATAGCAATCTATATTTCATATAGATCGTTAACCAGTACAAATTTTCAATCCAGCAATCGTGAACTGGATTTAGACCCAAAGAAGGGAACTGAAAGGGTATAACTCTAATCCACTGTGCCACTCAGTACCTTTGTTGCAAGTCTTTCTTTTTAAAAAAAAAAACTGTGAAAGCAATTTCAATATCTGCAGAGATGTGGATACTCAGTTAAGGGGCATAAAGATATAAAAAAAACAAAAAGGAGCAAGTAGTAAGACAGAGGAAATTAAGTAGGGACAGGGAAAGAGAGGGTGGAAGAGAGTGCTGCAGGGGGAGGAAGGAAGGAAGAAAGCCTGGGGGGGGGGGGGGGGGGGGGGGGGGGGAAGGGAGGAGAAGCTCCAGCGGGGTTGGAGTGAAACGAAGAAAGAGGGAAAAAAGCAACCTTACTCATCAAGTCATCATAACATTCAAAATGCTTACAGCCAATGGATTACTCAGGTAAATAGGCAGGTGCAGAAGCTCATTTGTATACAGCAAGGCAGTACAAAAATACAAGAAATGACCAGTTAATCTGTTTTTGGTGGTCGTGATGGAGGGATAAATGCTTACCAAAATCACAGAATTCTTTGCTCTTCAACAGGTGCTATACGAACCTTTTTGTACACTTCTGTTGGCAGATGGAGTCTAATTAACATCTAATTGAAAGACAAAACCTCCAACAAAGCTGTACTCCCCAAGTATGCTACTGAACTCTTGGTCAAGTCCATGGCAGGGATAAAAATGACAACCAATGGACTCAGTTAAGAGTGCTACTAATTGAGCCAAACTCAGCAAAGTCTAAAAAGTGACCAAAAACTTTTGCATCTCCACAAATTGCTTAGAAGATTTCATCATGGGAGACAGAGGATAGAGGCCCACATAAATGCATTAAACCCAGTCATTTGAACGTAGCACAGAGCACAGCGACACCAGTGAGGAGGATAAAAAAACAGCGGCACAGCAGGCCCGAGAGTGAAAGCACAGTGATACTGGCAGGGAGGATAAAAGCACAAGGGGGTTCAGAACAGATCGACTACTTTCGGACGAAAAAGAGAAAAGAATCAAACTGAGACATCACAGGAAAGCAGGTAATTGATTGGTTGGTAAGTATTTGTCTCTCTCTAAACATGGACATTCATTCAAACTAGGGGTAGGGAAATTAAAACAAACAGGGTAAGCACAACAGTAAGTGAATTAATAAGAGTATTAGCACACAGCACATATAGAGACATTAATTAAAATTAATAGTTTAAACAACACTAACAAGATTATAAGAGGGAATAATTTTTTTTTCAGATCATGAATGGGCATCTGGGACTTGTTTGCTCTTCCTGCATAATGTGGGAACTTCAGGATACGTCATGTGTCTTGGCGGAACCACATGTGTGGGAAGAGTCTCCAGCTGCTACAGTTTGAGATCAAGATTTCCAAGCTGGAACGGCAGCTGGAGTCGCTGCGCAGCATGAGAGATGAAAGTTTCCTGGATATGTTCCAAGAGGTGGCCACCCCACAAGAAGAACGAGTTCAGGATAGTAGATGGGTGGCCATCCGGAAGTGTATGAAAAGGCAGAAGTGCAGGAGTCTTTGGGGTATGTGCCACTCTCAAACCAGGACTCGGCACTGGAGACTACTGGCAGTAATGACACCTTGAAGGAGTGCAGTTCAGACCATGGCACTAATGGGCAAGGGACTGCACAGGAGGGAACAGCAAAGAGTAGAAATGCAGTTGTTATAGGAGATTCCATAGTTAGTTAAATTGTACCTGTCATTGTGAGTCTTGCATGGTGTTGCTTCCCTGGTGATTCACTAAAGTAGTTGGGGAGGATTTAAACAAAATTGGCAGGGGGATGGGCACCAGCATACAGAAGTAGAAAAGAGGAAAAAGCTGTAGCACGCCACAGCCTGCCGTACTGAACACGGAGTTCAATAATTTCAGAGCATGACAGCCTCCCCCATTTTACTTTTATTTTGTTATTTTTCCTTTTTTCATTTTTTGGGTTTATTTTATTTTAGTTTGTTCAGTTTGTTTCTACTGTGCCTACCCACTGTTTTTTCATGTTTGTGCTTGGGGCTGTTCAGTTTTCAGTCCATTAACACCCTACCTGTACTAATGCTTTGTCTTTCAGCACATCATTAACATACTGTTTGCCTTTGCTCCATGACCTTCTGGTCAGCTATTCTGTGACCTTTTCCTAACAACACCTTCTCTTTTGTTATCTCTTGCCCCACCCCTGCTTTACTTGCGTAAAATCTTTTACATTTCTTATATTTGCCAGTTCTGAAGGGTCACTGACCTGAAATGTTAACTCTGCTTCTCTCTCCACAGATGCTGCCAGACCTGCTGAGTATTTCCAGCGTTTCTTGTTTTTATTGCATAAAGCGAGTGTTGGATAGTAGTAGAGAAAGAAGTAGTACCATATTAGATAGGAAAAGACGAAGGAGGACTACGAGGAATGTCAAGACAGGTTTAGAGTGCATGTATGTAAACATACAGAACGTGGTGAATAAGGTTGGAGTGCTGCAAGCACCAATAGCCTTGTGGGAATATGATGTAGTGGTAATAATGAAAACATGGCTTAAAAATGGTGAGAACTGGGTGCTTAATATTCAAGGATATAAGGAATTCAGAAAAGATAGGGAAGGAAAAAAGGGAAGTGGGGTGGCAGTACTGATTAGGAAAGACATTGTAGAGTTGGAAAGAAGATGTCCTTGAGGAGGCAAGAACAGAATACATGTGGTTAGAATGGGGAGGGTGCGAGGGGGAGATAGAGATAGATAGAGGAGCAAATATTGAATTGGATAGTATTAGGGTAAAGGGAAAGGAGTGGGAGGAATTTCTAAAATGTATTCAGGAGAACTTTCTTTACCAGTATGTTCTCGGTCCAAACAGGAAGGAGACACTACCGGATCTGGTGCTGGGGAATGAGGTGGGCCAAGTGAACCAAGTGTCTGTGGGGGAGCACTTCGGTAAGAGTGATCATATAAGGTTTAGACTAGCGATGCAGAAGAGCAAGGAACAATCAAAAGTAGGACTTCTACACTGAAAGAGGGATAACAAGGGAGGTAGAAAATATGAAGAAACCAAAAAAAAAAGGGTGTATGATGCAGGTCAGGTGAGTTCTTCAAGCAAGAACCAGGTCAAATACAATAAGTTAAGGGGGAAGAGGAGAGGAAAATAAGGCTAGTAAAGAGAGAATATGAGAATAGAATGGCAGTAAACATAAAAGGCAATCCAAAAATCTTCTACTAGCATGTATATATAGTAAGCGGGTAGTAAGAGGTGGAATGGGTCCTATTAGGAAATAACGGTGGTGATATATATGGTTAGAGGCGCAGGGCAAGACTAGACCACAAGTACTTTGTGTAGGTGTTTAATATGGAAGAGGATGTTGACAAAATATCGGTAGAAGTGGAGATGTAGAGGTAGATGGGATGGAAACTGATAGGCAGGATATATTGGAAAGGCTGGTGATGCTGAGATTGGATAAATCACCTGGTCCTGATGGTTTGCATCTCAGGCTGTGAAAGGAAGTTGCGGTGAAGACAGAAGAAGGGCTTGCCATAATATTCCAATCTTTCCTAGATAATGGGGAGGTGCCAGAGGATTGGCAAGTGGTAAATGTGACACCTTTACTCAAGAAAGGGTGCAAGAACACTCCGAGTAACTACAGGCCTGTCAGTTTATTTAGTGGTGGGTAAGATTTTAGAAATGATAAACATGGAATAAAAAAACCCAACAGACACTTGCAGAGGTTTGAGTTAATTAAGGATAGCCAGCGTAGATTTATAAAAGGCAGATAGTGTTTGACTAATCGAATTGAATTTTTTGATGAAGGAATAGAGAAGGTTCATGAAGGGAATGCAATAGATGTTGTCTCTATGGATTTTAAGAAAGCATTTGATAAAGTATCACAGAAAAGGCTGGTTAACAAAACTGAAGCTTATGGAATAGGGGGGTTAGTATCACCTTGGATAAAAAAATTGGCTTAAGGACAGAAAACAGCGTTGTGGTAAATGACATTTTTATATATCTGAAAAACAATGACTTGGATATTGGAATACAGAGTAAAATTTCAAAATTTTACTATACCACCAAACTTGCAGAAGTGGCAAATAGTGAGGATGATACAAATCAACTGCAACAGGACATAGATAGGCTAACAGAATTTAATACAGAGAACTGTGAGGTGATGCATTTTGGTAGAAGGATAGGGAGAGGCAATATAGACTCAATGGCACAGTTCTAAAGAGTGTGCAGGGACAGAGGGACTTCAGGGTGCATGTGCACAGATCTTTGAAGATGGCAGAACATAGAGTAGTTAGCAAAGCATTACATCTTGGGCTTCATAAATAGAGGCATTAAATACAAAGCAGGGAAAGTTATGCTGATAAAGCTCTGGTTAGGCCACAACTAGAGTATTGCGTACAGGTTTGGTCACCCCTTTAGGAAGGAGGTGAGGGCCCTTGAGAGTGTGCAGAAGAGATTTACCAGAACGGTTGCAGGGATGAGGGATTTTATGTACAAGGTTAATTTGGAGAAGCTGGGGTTGTTCTCCTTGGAGTAAAGGAGATTGAGGGGTGATGTGATAGAGGTGTACAAGATTATGACAGGTTCAGATAAGGTAGACAAAGAAAAGCTGTTCCCATTAGCTGATGGTACAAGGACCAGTGGACAGATTTAAAGGTTTTGGGCAAGAGATGCAGGGGGCATGAGGAAGAATTTTTTTTTATGTAGCAAGTGGTAATGACCTGGAACCTGCTGCCTACAAGGGTGGTAGAAGCAGAGATAATGATTTCAAAAGGAAATTGGATGGGCAATTGAGGAAAATAAACTTGCACGGCTATGGGGATAGAGCAGGGGAATGGGACTGACAAGACTGCTTTATAGAGCTGACATGGACTCAGTAGGCCTAATGGCTTCTTTCTGTGCCAAAATGTCTCTGACTCCATAAAAACTCTAGAATACATACTTCTAACCATGGTGGACTGTTCATTGATCCACTTGACAGCTCTACAAGCTCAGCAAACAGTGGAGTTTTATGGGAAAGCCCAACACATTGTCATCTGATCTGCATCGTGTGTGTAACATGCAAAGGAAATTTATGAATTTTCAACTGAAGATTGCAAGATATAGCAGGCAGCCACAACACAATCTCTCCAGAATCTATATTTAAAGCCTTCAGGGTTTAGGGTAGCTGAAAAACTGGTGAATGTAGACAATAAAAAGAATTTTAATGCTGCAATAGCTGGAGACAGTTCAACACCAATATCCTAACTGATGCAGTAGGCATCTCTACACTCAGGTGTAATACTGAACTTAGCATAGATTATAAGGGAACCTCTATTGAGTTAAGATTAGACAGTAGAGTGTGTCGCTCGTACTAAGTTTAAAGAAACGAGAGCACCTGGAAATCAAATTTGGAAATGCAACTGGAACTCTGTTAATATAAAGTGCTCTGCCAGAAATGGCTAATTGTTTTTCTTTCATATGTGACTTAGTTGCAACAGTTACAACTTCTCTTCTGGGACTTTATTTAAGCACTTTGCTATAGTTAGGATTCCCAAAAGAAAAAAAACACAAAAAAATGTTTAGATTGAAAAAATGTGCTTTGTGTGGCTTTGGTAGCCTTTGACTTTTATTGTAACTCATTCAGCTAGAACATAACTTTGAACATAGAGAAATATGCTGTTCATTACTGATGACTGGAAGTCATACAAAATGCAGTTTTCCCATAAAGTCAGGGGATGCTTTGAGGGAGAAAAAAAACACATTTGAGCTGTAGTACAGAACTAATCATTCACCCAATGAATTTCAACAATATAAGTCCTTTAACTTCCTCACAGGAAAGAGCATCAGTAATGCCTTCAAGTCAGTAACCCCACTGAGGTTAAAAAGATGTTAAGCAGTACTGATGGCAAGCTTTATAAAATGCAAGTACCAATTTCAAACCAAGGTTGATGACATAATAGAGAACATATTTGCAAACATTAATCAGGACTGCAACTAACTGTCACCAGTATTTTAGTTCCACTGGATTTTTTTTTTAAAAAAAGCTCATACACAGCCTTATGGTTAATTTCAAGGAATTCATTTTCCAGTACATACAATGCAGCAAATGACATCCTAATTACACATCGTCTGCAGGTCATGTTTCATTTTCATAAAAGTTTTAGTTAGAGTCACAGGAAAGCAATCAAGCTTTACAGAGAAGGTCCACAAAGCTGATGCAGAGCAGAGGAGTGTTATAAAGAAAGGTTCCTAAAACTCACTCTTTAGCCTTGAAAGAGGACCATTTCTAGAGTGATGAAGGTGTGCCAATCAGAATCAATATGGCAATATAGAATATATTCAGTTAACTTACAAATGCAGGACAAGGGGAGATGGGTAAATTATAATTTAAGTAATTGCTGACAATAGTGAGGGTTGTGATTAAAGAGCACAGCAGGGGAATTCCACAGGGAAGTATTGCTGAGGATCCCACAATAAGAACATGGCTGCAGTTTTCCAGTGATGCTTCTCACGACTTTCATTTGTAATGTTTCGATTGCTTTCCCCCTACCTCTTCTGTTTTCCCCTCACTTTTACTTCATTTCCATATTCACTAAACTTTAACAAAAGTACTATTCACAAAAGGCTGCACAAATGGAATATGTTATGCTTTTAACAATGACGGCTAGTTTCCATTGAATAAACTTCTAAGTTGACCAGAGAACTATTTTGCTTTTATCTTATTACCAGCTTACTAGAACCTAAACAGTACAACCCTGAGTCCCCGCAGCCAGAAACTAGCAACCTACAAACTATGTTAATAAAAATTGTACAAGATTCTAAGGAGTTGCACAATACCAAGAACAAATCTTGACCATTTCTACATTACTACCACCATGAATCCTGTAAAAGGGGAAATTGCTGCATTAAGACTGGGAAATGCTATGAATCATAGAAAGTTTATGGCACAGAAAGAGGCCACTTGGTCCATCGTGTAATGTGAGTTGTATACATCACTGGACTAAGCTTCGTGTGAAGAAATCAGTCCTGCTGCAACTGTTAGCCTGGACCACTGGAAACTTCAAAGGGGTCTCGTTTCTCTCTCCAGTTCCTGGCTTTTTTCCCCTCCATATTTTAACTAAGCACTGCTGCTATATACACCAATCCCACAGTATCAAACACAGGCACAGCAGCAGCATGCAGACTTGCACTAAATGTTAACTTCTTCTGGGGGCAGCACAGTGGTGCAATGGTTAGCACTGCAGCCTCACAGCTCCAGCAACGCGGGTTCAGTTCTGGGTACTGTCTGTGTGGAGTTTGCAAGTTCTCCCTGTGACCACGTGGGTTTCCGCCGGGTGCTCCAGTTTCCTCCCACAGCCAAAGACTTGCAGGTTGATAGGTAAATTGGCCATTGTAAATTTCCCCTAGTGTAGGTAGGTGGGAGGAGCATGGTGGGGATGTGGTAGGGAATATGGGATTAATGTAGGATTAGTGTAAATGGGTGGTTGTTGGTCAGCACAGACTCGGTGGGCCGAAGGGCCTGTTTCAGTGCTGTATCTCTAAATAAAATAAATAAATCGGATTCCAGGAGTCTGGAATCATAACTGCTCCTTATACCAGCAATACACTCAAAGATCCCCCTACAAAAGGTGCAGTGTTGCTCAATCCATGAGACAAATCACAAGATCAATTCATATGAACTTAACCTGAATGGGAGTTGAGTGAGCAAGAATACCATTTTGTCTGATTACATCTCAATGAAGTACCTTGGGATGTTTTCTGCATCAAAATGTGCTACATACATGCAAGTTATTGTTGTTTTACACTTGCTCATACAGCTATGAAACTTGACATCTCCCAAATAAACATAAATTACTAAAGGAATTATAAAAACTGATCTTCAAAGCCTCATTCAATATTATAGCGACTGCACAAATAAACATGGAAAGATGCAATGCATACTAGGAGAAATACTAAAAATGCCAGTGTGTGTTTTCTTTAAAGTGTGCTCTGGAACTAGAATCCACTTTGGAATTTTACAATTTTTAAATCCCTAAACATTCGTAACTTCATCCCTAACTTCAGCTATCCCTGACTAGAGCACCAGGGACTCTTCCTTCACCCCAATCAACCTCTAGAGTTTCCCTGAAGCTTGTAGCAGTACCATGTTGAAACACAATTAACAAAATGCAAAGCCTTCAAGCTCAAGTCAATTTATCTTCGTGTCCAAGAGCTGTTAATCATGTACAAAATTTATATGAATAAAATGAGGTTTTCATTAGTCTTGCATTATAATTTTACAACTGACCCTTAGATTCTAGAGATGACATGTTCCAAGGCATAAGAACGTTTTTAAAAAACTTTTAGGAAGGGAATTTACAGAATAGCTTTCAGAACATCTGGATAACATTTTCATTAGAAATGCATACCTTTCCTTCAGAGGCATCCAGCTTGGTTCTAACACGTATTTTGACAGAATATTAAACGTCGAGAACAGTGTGTTCTTAACACTTGTGCAAGTGCTGCAGAGTTTAATTCTGTTATTTCCCTGGAAAATCAGTCCAATAGAACTAATCATAAATGATAACGAGCAAAATCCTGGTTTTATAACTCCCAATATAAAAAAAATAAGAATCACATTTAAAGTGCAACAATTCTCTATTTTATAGCAGCTGGCAATCCAACTGAAATATGACTGGCTTTCAATCGTTTAAGTACTGAGGAGCAACCTTCTATTAAGGCATTCAGCACCAAGTCTCCCAAAGTATAATGTACTGGTAGTAAATCAGACTTAGCATACTGGTCTAAAACCATTTTTTCTGGGTTACAGTAGCAAGAAATTAAACTTAGAAATCTAATGGGAAAATTTTGTTGTTGTGCATTTCAGCCATGGTCAAATAGTAAGGTACTATATTATTTTTATTGCAACTAGCTGCCAAGGACTAAACTGTACCAACCTTTAAAGACAAAGCCCCACAGAACAAGTTCAAAACTGAAGGGAGTGTTATCCAAAAAATTCTAATTAATGATAATAGCCAAAACATTACAAAGCAGCTGTAATTCAATCAACCGAACTTGACATCAAACTGGAAGTGATGCATCAAACAGCTAATGCTGATAGAACAGATTGGGTCGCTGCCTTGTCATCGCCATTTATAATTTGGTGTACAGATGTTTATAGAACTGTAAAAAGGGCAAGTTGAACCCAGTGGTGGCATATGTACATAAAAAGGGTTTTACAGCAGGGATACTGGACCATGGCACGATTAGCAAAATACAAGTAAAGTATTTAAAAGGAAGTAAACATGTGGTTAAGGGAGTGGTGTGGGAAAGAGGGGTTCCATTTCATGGGGCATTGGCATCAGTTTTGGAACCGGGGGGATCTGTACCGATGGGACGTCTCCACCTGAACCGATCTGGAACCAGTGTTCTAGCGAAAAGGATAAATAGGGTGGTCTCTAGGACTTTAAACTAGTGAGTCGGGGGGGAAGGGAAAGGGAAAACGACAGGGAGTATGATAAATAAAAAGGTAGGCAGCAGGCTAACATGTGTGCAGGAGGGTTTAAGTTCAAGGCAGACTATGAAAGAAGCAGAAAGGAAGGATAACTCAGGAGATATTATTAGAGATGTTGGAAATCATAAGGGCAAGAAAGCTAGCATAAAGGCACTTTACCTGAATGCTCGTAGCATTCGTAACAAGGTTGATGAGTTAACAGCACAAATCATCGTGAATGAATATGATTTGGTAGCCATTACGGAGACATGGTTACAGGTTGGTCACGACTGGGAGTTAAATATCCAGGGGTACCAGACTATTCGAAAAGACAGACAGGAAGGTAAGGGAGGTGGTGTAGCTCTGATTTTCAAGGATGACATCAGGGCGGTGCTGAGAGATGATATAGGTTCTATGGAGAATGAGGTTGAATCCATTTGGGTGGAAATTAGAAACTCGAAGAAGAAAAAGTCACTGACAGGTGTAGTCTATAGGCCACCAAATAATATCACATTGGGGCGGGCAATAAACAAAGAAATAACAAATGCCTGTAAAAATGGTACGGCAATTATCATGGGGAATTTTAATCTACATGTAGATTGGCGAACCAGCTCAGTCAGGGTAGCCTTGAGGAGGAGTTCGTTGAGTGTATCCGTGATAGTTTTCTTGAACAGTATGTAATGGAACCGACGAGGGAGCAAGCTATCCTAGATCTAGTCCTGTGTAATGAGACAGGAATAATTAATGACCTCATAGTTAGGGATCCTCTTGGAAGGAGTGATCACAGTATGGTTGAATTTAGAATACAGATGGAGAGTGTGAAGATAAAATCCAATACCAGGGTCCTGCGCTTGAACAAGGGGGACTACAATAGAATGAGGGAGGACTTGGCTAAAGTAGACTGGAAACAAAGATTTTATGGTGGGACAGTTGACGAGCAGTGGAGGACTTTCAAAGCAATTTTTCAAAGTGCTCAGCAAAAGTATATTCCAGTGAAAAGGAAGGACTGGAAGAAAAGGGGTAATCTGCCATGGGTGTCTAAGGAAATAAGGGAGGCTATCAAATTGAAAGAGAAGGCATACAAAGTGGCCAAAAACAGCATGAAATTAGAAGATTGGGAAAACTTTAAGGGTCAACAGAAAGCCACAAAAAGAGCTATAAAGAAAAGTAAGATAGAACATGAGAAAAAACTAGCACAGAATATAAAGACAGATAGCAAAAGTTTCTATAAATATATAAAACGAAAAAGAGTGGCTAAAATAAACGTTGGTCCTTTAGAGGATGAGAAGGGGAATTTAGTTATGGGACATGATGAAATGGCCGAGGCATTGAACAGGTATTTTGTATCGGTCTTCACAGTGGAGGACACTAATAACATGCCAGTAATTGACAAAGAGACGAACGTAGGTGAGGACCTGGAAACAATCATTATTACGGAAGAGGTAGTGCTGGGCAAGCTAATGGAGCTAAGGATTGATAAGTCTCCTGGCCCTGATGGAATGCATCCCAGGGTACTAAAAGAGATGGCGGGAGAAATAGCAGGTGCACTGGCGGTAATTTTCCAAAATTCGCTGGACTCTGAGGTAGTCCCAGCAGATTGGAAAACAGCAGATGTGACGCCACTGTTTAAAAAGGGAGGTAGACAAAAGATGGGGAATTATAGACCGGGTTAGCTTAACCTCTGTAGTGGGGAAGATGCTTGAGTCTATTATCAAGGAAGAAATAGCAGGGCATCTCGATAGAAATTGTTCCGTTGGGCAGACGCAGCATGGGTTCATGAAGGGCAGGTCATGCTTGACAAATCTTTTGGAATTCTATGAAGACATTACGAGCAAGGTGGACAATGGGGACCCAGTGGATGTGGTGTACCTGGATTTCCAAAAGGCCTTCGACAAGGTGCCGCACAAGAGGCTGCTGCAAAAGATAAGGATGCATGGCGTTAAGGGTAAAGTATTAGCATGGATAGAGGATTGGTTGACTAACAGGAAGCAGAGAGTGGGGATAAATGAGTGCTATTCTGGCTGGCAATCAGTCACTAGTGGTGTGCCTCAGGGATCGGTGTTGGGACCGCAATTATTTACAATTTATATAGATGATTTGGAGTTGGGGACCACGTGTAGGGTGTCAAAGTTTGCAGATGACACTAAGATGAGTGGCAGAGCAAAGTGTGCAGATGACTGTGAAACTTTGCAGAGGAACATAGATACATTGAGTGAGTGGGCAAAGGTCTGGCAGATGGAATACAATGTTAATAAATGTGAAGTCATTCATTTCGGTAGCAGTAACAATAAAAAGGATTATTACTTGAATGGTAAAAAGTGGCAGCATGCTGCTATGCAGAGGGACCTGGGTGTCCTTGTGCATGAATCGCAGAAGGTTTGGTCTGCAGGTACAGCAAGTAATTAGGAAGGCAAATGGAATTTTGTCCTTCCTTGCTAAAGGGATTGAGTTTAAAAGCAGAGAGGTTATGTTGCAGCTGTATAAGGTAACTGGTGAGGCCGCACCTGGAGTACTGTGTGCAGTTTTGGTCTCCTTACTTGAGAAAGGATGTACTGGCACTGGAGGGGGTGCAGAGGAGGTTCACTAGGTTGATTCCGGAGTTGAGGGGGTTGGCTTATGAAGAGAGACTGAGTAGATTGGGATTATATTCATTGGAATTCAGAAGAATGAGGGGGGATCTTATAGAAACATATAAAATTATGAAGGGAATAGATAAGATACAAGTAGAGAGGATGTTTCCACTGGCAGGTGAAGCTAGGACAAGAGGGCATAGCCTCAAGATTAGAGGGAGCAGATTTAGGACTGAATTGAGAAGGAACTTCTTTACCCAGAGGATTGTTAATCTATGGAATTCCTTGCCCAGTGAAGTAGTTGACGCTACTTCAGTAAACGTTTTTAAAGCTAAGGTAGATATCTTTTTGAATAAAGGAAATAAGGGATACGGTGAGAGAGCGGGTAAGTGGATCTGAGTCCACGAAAAGATCAGCCATGATCTTATTGAATGGCGGAGCGGGCTCGAGGGGCCGGACGGCCTACTCCTGCTCCTAGTTCTTTCTTCTTATACAAGCAGATGTGATGCATTTTGAAGGTTACTACTGATTTTTTTCAGAAAATTGAGGCAACCAAATGACTGAAATTATTCATTTATGATTTTGTTGCAAGGCAAACTAGAAAGGGAGGGAAAAAATTTGCATTTAATTATAGCATCTTTCACATCTTCAGGATGCCCCAAAGCTATTAAAGTCATTTAAGTACTTTTGAAGTGTAGTCACTGTTGAAATGTAGGAAAATCAGCATCCAATTTACAAGGTCCCATAAATAGCAATGCGATAATGACTAGATAATTTGTTTTCATTTAATGGTGGTTGAGGGATGGATATTGGCTGGGACATTAGAGAGAACTCCCTTGCACTTCTTTGAAATGATGCCATCGGATCTTTTACATCCACTTGAAATAGGACCTTGGTTCAAAGTCTCATCTGAAAGATGGTACCACCAACAGCCCACCACTCCCTCATTATTGCACTGGAGCGTGAGCATAGATTTTGTGCTCAAGTCTCTGGAATGAAACTTGAACTCTCAAGCCAGAGGTGAGAGTGCTACCACTGAGCCATGGCTGATGCTAGGAGAATTAATATTAATGCAACAGTACATATTTGGTATGCTGGTAGTAAGCACTGGTATACAAACAGTTGGTCTTAAATGCATGGAATATACTTTATAGATCAGCACCCATTTGTATTTGACTTTAGTTGTACTGAACTGTAGCACTCTTGCCCTCTGGAGGAGGGATATTGTATTTGCAATTTATAATTACTGGAAACCTCTCCATAGAATTCCAATGACACTTTGAAATAAGCACAAGTGAGATATTACTTCCAATGTGAATACAGTGCTCCTTCCCAGAACTTAAACAAATACTCTACAGCAACTGGGCAACTGAACAGTCACCCCAACAAGCAGGCCATTAGGCAGTGTGATTGGATTTAACATTATAAACCAGCAGAACTAAATTGCATGTTGTTTTTTTGATGAACCATAAGAGTATGGATGCATGGTACAAACTTGGGAAAACTTGTGCTGACAAACTTTCATTGAAAAAATTCCTCAAAATGCTTTCACCACCATTCAATATTTTAAATCAGCAACCAAACCTGGAAGAATGAAAACTACATCCAGAAACAATCGCAGTAAACTTCCAAGTAGGAGCAAGTTAATGATGAATACTGATCTCCCCCTTCATACCCAGAAGAGAAACAGATAAGATTTCAATTTTCAGACTGCTGTAGTTCAGTGGTTCTCAAAGTGTGGTCCCCAGACCACTGGTGATCCGCAAGTGTCCTCTGGTGGTCCAAAATGCTAATCACTGATGCGCAACACCATAGACGAGGCCAGACGAGAGAACAAACCAGAATTCTCATCCCCACCACTTGCATGACTACACAGAACCAGACTATCTCCTGCATGCACGATACGACCATAAGCGTAAGCAACAACGTAGTTTTGTAAGTAAAATTTGTGTTATTGTTACATTTTAGAACTGCGAGATTACATTTTCAATACTTGCGGGGCTGAAAACTAAGGAACCGACTGAACGTGCAGCCCAACATGGGACTGAAGCTGCCCAGCTTGGAACCAGACATCACCTCATTGGTGTATCAAAAGCAGTACCATCCTTCCCACTAATTCTGATGAGTTTTTCTTTTGCAGTGACAAGCGAAAACAGGTGGGGTGGGACCGGTAGTTGGTCCACAGGGTCTTTTGTCCCACCCAAGTGGTTCACGGACAAAAAAGTCTGAGAACTAATGCTGTAGTGAAGTATGTGTAATGCCATATACACTCACCCACAGGGTGGACTGCATATAACAGGATTCTTCCATTTTCCAACTCAGGAAACAGGCCTACAAATATTAAATATAAATAGTAATAGGGTAGTAACAGGAGGGGTAGGGCCGATTATGGATCAAAAAGAGGGAGGCAGAGAGCATGAGATACTAAATGAGAACTTTGCATGTCTAACAAGATAGATGCTGCTGCCAAAGTCATTGCGAAAGGTGAGTGGTTGAAATGCTGGATGAGTCAGAGTCATAGAGATACAGCACTGAAACAGGCCCTTCGGCCCACCGAGTCTGTGCCAACCATCAACCACCCATTTATACTAATCCTACGTTAATCCCATATTCCCTAACATATCCCCACCATTCTCCTACCACCTACCCACACTAGGGGAAATTTACAATGCCAATTTACCTATCAACCTGCAAGTCTTTGACGGTGGGAGGAAACCGGAGCACCCGGCGGAAGCCCACGCGGTCAGAGGGAGAACTTGCAAACTCCACACAGGCAGTACCCAGAACTGAACCCGGGTCGCTGGAGCTGTGAGGCTGTGGTGCTAACCGCTGCACCACTGGGCTAAAGAGGAGGGTTAAGAAAGATTGCTGCACTTAAAGTTGATAAGCCACCAGGACCAGATTGGATGCATCTGAGGATACTGAGGAAAGTAAGGGTGGAAATTGCAGAGGCACTGGCCATAATTTTCCAATCTTCCTAGATACAGGGACAGTGCTAGAGGACTGGAGAATTGCAAATGTTTCACTCTTGTTCAAGAAAGGGTGTAAAGATAAACCCACCAACTACAGGTCAATCAGTTTAACCTCTGTGGTGGGAAAGCATTTAGAAATTATAATTTGGGCCAAAATTAACAGTCACTTGGACAAGTGTGGGTTAGTTAAGGAAAGCCAGCATGGATTTGTTAAAGGCAAATAGTGTTTAACTAACCTGAGTTTTTTGATGAAGTAACTGAGGGTTGATGAGGGTAATGCAGCTGATGTAGTGTACATGAACTTTCAAAAGCCGTTTGATAAAAGTGCCACATAAAAGGATTACCAGCAAACTTGAAACCCATGAATAAAAGGGACAGCAGCAGCATGGATAAGAAGTTAGTTGAGTGACAGGAAACAAAAAGTAGTGGTGAACGGTTGTTCTTTTGGAAAGGAGGAAGGTATATAGTGGGGTTCCCCAAGGATCGGTACTAGGACCACTGCTTTTCTTGATACATATTAATGACAAACTTGGGTGTAGAGGGCATAGTTTCAAAATCTGCAGATAGCACAAAACTTTGAGGTATTTATGAACTGCAAGGAGGATCCTCACAGACTTCAAAAGGACACAGGCTGGTGGAATGGGCGGACACATGGCAATGAAATTTAATACAGAGAAGTGTGAAGTGATGCATTTTGGTAGGAAGAACGAGGAGAGGCAATATAAAAAAAGGACACAACTGTGAAGAAGTGCAGCTACAACAGTCCTGGGGGTATATGTGCACAAATCGCTGAAAGTGGCAGAACAGATTGAGGAAGGGGTTACCAGATCCTGGGCTTTATAAATAGAGGCATAGAGTACAAAAGCAAGGAAGTTATGATGAACCTTTATAAAACACAGGTTCAAACCTCAACTAAAGTATTGTGTCCAATTGTGGAGCATCACACTTTAGGAAGGACGAAGGCTTTAGAGAAGGTGCAAAGAAGATTTAGGAGAATGGTTCCAGGGATGAAGGTCTTCAGTTATGTGGATAGAAGCTTGGGTTGTTCTCCTTAAAGAGAAGGCTGAGAGGAGATTTGGTAGATGTGTTCAAAATCATGAGGGGTCTAGACAGAATAGAGAGAAATTGTTCCCAATGGCAAATTTAAGGTGAATGGCAAAAGAGCCAATGACATGAGGAAAAACGTTTTTTTTTTTTTAAAAAACACAGCAAGTGATTAGCATCTGGAACACACTGCCAGAGTGTGGTGAAGGCAGATTCAATTGTGGCTTTTAAAAGTAAATTGGATAAGTTCCTGAAGAGGAAAGATTTGCAGGACTGCGGAGAAAGGGATTAACTAAACTGCTCCTGCAGAGAGCTGACATGGACACAATGGGCTGAATGGCTGCCTCCTGTGCTGTAACCATTCTATACTATAATATGGAAGTTTACAGTACTTTATTTGCATTGCTCTGGCCAGTCTCCCATCAAATGCAATAGGGAACTAGACAACAGTGCTCAATCTTCTACTTAAGTTATCTGTCTACTTATGCTCCACTGCCACCCCCAGTGGCTTAAATTTCTCATCTACACAAGTTCAGTGTACCAGCTTTTGCACATTGTGAACCTCATGGTTTTTTGAATAGCAACAAATTTATAAAGTTTAGTGGATTACTCTAGCTGACCCCAAAGATGATCTGTTAGGACCAAGAATCTGACGTAGCAGAAAACATGAAGGCAATAATTGTAGAAAAGTCCGTGCTGAAAATTCAAGTTCTTCATAACTCTTGCATTTGGATAGCACTGCACATGCTAGTCTTATTGGACCGGGATCAGGAGCTTTCTAATCGTCAGGACTGTCCTGAAAAACAAGTTAATTTTAACAGATTGCAAGATACATGAAATGAGATTAGGAAAAACAGTCGAGATGCATTACAACACAGAAAACTAACATGCAGCGCACTGGTGTGGTAGCTTTACATCTGGAGCTACATATTCTAATCCAATTTTTCTGTATCATTACATTACTTTGCAAATACTTACTTTAGTTTTAAATGTAATGGCCTTTCTCAAAAACCACACGTGTAAGCACATCATGTTTTAGTAACCATCTGTGGCAAACGTTTCTTCCACAATCCCCTTTATTCTGATAAGCCTGATTTTATGTTGCTCATAACTGATTCACCAGCCGGAATATTTCCTCATTTCTGATGCTTTTGCAAGGATAACTTTGAAAGCCTCTTAGATCCTCCACAAACTTCTCTGGTTCTGTGGAAAGTTTCTCAAATTCTATGAACATTTCTTCACAATGAATGACCTCATTCCTGGCATTATTCCACAGATGTTGCCTGTACTTTTTCCATAGTTGAAATGGGATTCCCTAAATGCTCACAATACTATCCTAAATGTATCCTAACCAATATCTTCCACAAATTCTTCATCTCAGTGTTGTTGTATTCAGCTCTATTATATAAAACTCACATTTTTTAAAAAATTGTCTTCTCTAATTTCACTTCCTTAGTGAAGCATGTGTATCTGCACCCCTACTTCTCTCTTCTTTACTATCTAGAGCGGTGGTTCTCAAACTGGGGTCCATAGAGACTTTCTAGGAGGCCCGTGAAATAATTTCTCTAGCAAGCAAAACAGAAAAATACACAAGGGGGAAAAAGAAAAAAAAAGACAAGGAATCCACTTTGTATAAATTAATGGTAGGTAGTTCTGCATAGCTAGCAAGCAAAGGTGTCTACCCCTGAAACTCCCAAACACTCGCCACTCAGCTGCCACAGTTTTCAGCAATGAGTCTTGTATTTACTTTCAGTGGGGGAGGAGGCCAGCTTCTGCTGTGATACTAGGGTGCGTTCAGTTTGGACTCATGCAGTGAGCAAGTGCCATTGTAATGCTGCCTGGCCTGCTGAGTATTTCCAACATTTTCTGTTTATATTAATCTCGTGTGGTTTAGTAATGTAGGAATAGGATTAGGCCATTTAGCCCCTCAAGTCTGTTCTGCCATTCAATGAGATCATGGCTGATCTGTGACCTAACTCCAAATACCTGACTTTGCCCCATACCTCTGGCTAACAGAACTCTATCAATCTCAGTTTTAAAATTAACAATTGTGCTCGAATTAATTGCCATTTGCAGAAGTGAGTTCCAAACTTACACTACCCTTTGTGTGAAGAAGGGTTTCCCCAATTTCACTCCTGAAACGATCGGCTCTAATTTTTGGACTATGCCCCCCTAGTCTTGATTCCCCAACTAGCGGAAATTGTTTCTCCCAACCCACCCTGCTTAACACTGAATATCTTCGAAACTTGGATCAAATCACCTTTTAACCTTATAAATTCCAGGGAATACATCCCTAGTATATGCAATTTTGTTTGGTAATTTATGGGGAGGCGGTGGCATAGTGGTAATGTCAATGGACTTGTAATCCAGAGCCATGGGTTCAATTCTCACCATGGCAGATTAATAAATCTCAATTAATAAATCTGGAATTAAAAGCTAGTCTAATGATGACCATGAAACCATTGTCAATTGTTGTAAAAACCCATCTGGTTCACTAATGTCCTTCAGGGAAGGAAATTTGCCGTCTGGCCTACATGTGACTCTTAAATGCCCTAAAAAGCCATTCAGCTCAAGGGCAAATAGGGATGGGCAACAAATGAATAAAAAAAAACCCTTGGCGACATGGTATCATTCAGGTAAATCTATGCTGTACTCCCTTCTTGTAATCGTGTAAAAGCTGTCTGTTTGACTTAATAAATCTTCCCCTTTGATGTAATAATGTGAATTTCTTGAATGATAAATAATACTGCAGAAACTGGGCTGGGTTCCATAGGTTGAAAATCCAAGAATGTCACATCCAAGTGAGATCTAATAGAATCCTAACAGAATTGGAGGGAAGGATACTTGCAAGATTATGGAAAGCTAGGTTTTAAAATTGAAATAATTTGCTTTGAGCCTTTCAACAATTCTGTGATTCTGTAAACAGCCAAATAGGATGAGATTGTGCTTATACTGGTTTAACCAATAGCTGTTTGTATTGGATGTGATCTATTACCTGATTACCTGTTAATGGCATACAGACAATCTTTAACCATATTAAAAGTAGTTCTATTGGCATAAGAAATTGGAGCAGGGCATACTGCTCGATCAGCCTGCTTCGTCATTCAATAAGATCATGGCTAATCTTTGACCTCAACTCCACCTTCCTGCCCATTCCCCATCTCCCTTGAATCCTAATGTCCAAAAAAATCTCAGCTTTGAATATACTAAACGACTTAGCATCCATAGCTCTGAGGTAGAGAATTCTAATGACTCTCAACCCACCTGAGTGAAGAAATTTCTCCATCTTGGTTTTAAATGATCAGCCCTTTTTCTTGAGATCACATTCACCAGTTCTAGAGTCTTCAGCCAGGGAAACAACCTCTCAACATTTATCCCATCAAGCCTGCTCAAAATCTTGTGTTTCAATTAAATCATCTCATTTTTCTAAACTGCAGAGAGTATCGGCCCATTTGACTCAACCTAACAAAGGACAACCCTCTCATCCCAAGAATCAATTGAGTGAACCTTCGTTGCACTCCATGACAAGTATATCCTTCCTTAGAATATTAGTGGAGTGACACTTATACTTTAACTCTGATTTGCCTGGTCGGTCTCACTGTCTACATCAGTGAACTATTCTTCAAACTGGTACTCTGCTTTTGTGCACGCTTACGTGCAGCACTTTAGCTGAGGGGGGGGGCTCCATGATTACTAAGCCCTTCACCAAAAAATTTTGAGAGCCACAATCCAGAGCTTATTTCCCAGCATTGTTCTTCCAATGAAATGACAAGCTTTCAAGCTCACAGAGCCTTTCGAATAGTTACTTGGTTGAAGGCCTACATCAATTGCTGCCAGAAGCACGTAGCAGTTACTACAGTCCCAGATCTGTGGGGCTCAACTATAACCAGAGCACCTGGCAGAGCAACAAGGAAAAAACCTCAGTATTTACTACATGACCTCAGACTCGAGGAAATTCAAACAGAACGTAGTTAGGAAGCCAATTCTGTTTTATCTGAAACCTCTCTGAACTGAATAATTTAGTTTGCAAATCAAAATGAAGAACATGTTGAAAACAGTGACTGCAAATGGGAATGAAAACTGACTGCTAGCACTTCAGAATAAATATTTTGAAGAGGAATTCCAAAGGTTTACTAAATGAACAAAAGTATTCAGCAATAAAAGTCAAATGTCACTTAGATTTCCAGAATGTTGCACCTATAATTTCTTAGTTAGCAGCAATATATATTTGGACCCCACAGGAAACTAATGTTATGAATTCTTAAGAAACCGAAAAAGTGATTTTTATTTCTGTACAACCGCATTTGTTGAATTAGGCAACATACACTCAACATCTTGTTCCATATCTTGTGAAAAAGGTCAAAAAGTTCAACATATGTCAAGCTCAACTTGTTCTTGGCTTGAAGGTCAATGGAGCCTGGAGAGGGGGAAAGTTAGCATAAAATGACACAATTAATAACCTTATCAAATACAATTTAACCTCCGCTGCAGGGCTTAAATAAAAGTGAGAAAATTATTACATTTGTGAGATACATAACTCGTTTCTGATGTACTTAGTAAACTAGGTTTGTTTGTGCCCATTAGATACTCTAGGCAACACTAAAGTCATTTTGCTCCCTATGGTAAATGCTGTGCCTCTCTTCAGCCAAAACTGGGCAACGTCTCATGTCATAAACACTAGTATAACTAATCACCAGTGCTCAAACAGGTCCAACTGTTTCCATGATATCCCTATAGTATGCCATCTGAACAAAAAAAAATTGTTGTATAAATGTTACCAAACAGTAGAGGTTGTCTTCTGTAGAAAGGAAACGTACAACTTTTTAAACTGCAAGCAAACGGATACCAGTGTTCTATGAGGAGAAACATATCAGTCTGCCAATCCTATTCTGCCAAACTTAAGTTTTGCTAGTGCTCAGGTGATTTTGACCAAGTATCCGTACCAATCACTAGTTAAAAAATATATTCCAACTTTACAGTCACAAACATACTCTTGACTGTGACCATGGTGTGTTATCCCTCTGGCCTCCGATATGGTTGACCACACTATCTGCCTTCAACATTACTGCGCCAATCATAACTACAGCATCTCCAGCACTGGCTTTTCTACTCGTCTCCGCTATCCCTCAGTGATCTAGCAATGGTCCCCTCCATAGACATGAGGTCAGCTTCCATTCATAACTGATGACACCAGCTCTCTCTCCTACATCCCTCTCGATCTATGCATTGGCCTGTTGCATCAAACCACTTCTCTGCCATCCAGTCTTGAATGGACTATAATTTCCTCCAGTTTCTATTGTGAAAACCAAAAATCAATGTTGTGGGCCTCTACCACAAACTCTATACCCTTGCCACCAATTTTACCTCCACACCCCAGTAACTTTCACAGTCCGACAAGCCTTCCACCTCCAAAAACTATTAAGCTCCTTGGACTTTGACTTCTTGTACATTCCCCACTTCTTCCAAACTTCATCCCACCATCGGCAGGCATGCCTTCAACCACCAAGACCTCACATTCCACTCAAACACCTCTGCCTCCCCACCTTCCTCACCACCTTTAAGCCCAGTTTTGACCAAGCTTTTGGTCACATTTTAAAATATCTTTGGCTCAGCGTTCTTTTTTAATTACATTAAAGACACTTACTAAATGCAAGGTATTATAATCAAACATTCAGCCATCATAAAGACTCAATCGTAATTTAAGTGAACACAAAGCTGGTTTTGCTTAACACATCTTTCAGGAGCACTGCTGTCCACTTTAGCTACTGGCAACCTCCCCAATGCAATGCTGTACTAACAAAAAGCACTCAAATTTGAATACATTTTAACATCTGAGAAAGCATTGTATGCCTATACAATTATGAACAGCTGGGATTTATTCCAAGATAATTGTATCAAGGAGCTCAAATGGCATAGCTCACAAAATAGTTTATTAGTAACTTGAACCAAGAGATGAAATTAAGAACAGTGCATTTACACTACAAATTTAATGTTGGTATGAAGCTGCTTCATCTTCACCTAGATGTTAAACCGCAACATAAATCAGGTGCTATAGTCCAAAGTAAATCCAAAACGAAGGTGTGTCAGCTCAGGATCCACTCTGGATTCAGACTGCATTTCTGTCATAACAGCAGCAAAACCATTTCACACAAATGCGGCAGCTATAGTGTGTAATGACAACCTGGTTCATGCTTTGTATTAATTTTCTAGAGGTAACTTTTAATTTGGAAATTGTATTTTTTTGAATGCAAGAAAAATGAAAACACCTGGCTTGAGAAGCTGGCAAACAAACCTGGGGTGGTTACAAGTGAAAAGATAGCCCATGGTTATTTAATAAGATCATAGTGGGAAGTGTGGAGATGGTGTGCCTGCAGCTACTGCCATCAAGGGTTTAAATTATTCATATAATTTCCCTGAAGATTTTAAGTTGGATGTAATTAGCTTAAATTGCAATCTGGGACATCCCACATGTACCACAGGCTATGGAGACAGATGTCGTTGGGAGAAGGGCAAGAGGTGCTTTCTGATCTGTGTTTGCTGACAGTCAGTCGGCTTTGGGACAAGCAGCGGCATTTGGAAAGCTGTTGGCTTTCAGACAGGCAGTCAGCTGACTTTTGGAAAGGCCCATGCTCGAGCTACATATATTAACACACAAGGCCCTGTTCTTTGCAGACAGAAAGAATATGTACAAACATTGCGCCTGTTTCAGCTGAACAAAATAAGTGACAGCCATTCGCTAGTTCATTCCTCAGGGCAATGTCTTGACCAGAGTCAAGCTGCCTGGTTTAAATTTTAAACAAAGCTTGGCAGTTAACTGTCAGTCACCGTAAGTTGCTGCATTCGCCATGGCAATGCCTCTACCAGAGTTCACTTGCCAACCAACCAGCTCTCTTTTCTTATGCAGGATAAGTTGTTTTCCCTTACATTGGTTATTCTTGTGATTGTCCTGATGAGTGCAAGATGAAAAGCTTCAACAACGTCTCTATTTTCAGCAATACTCAAGTTCTGTACTACTAAACTAAATGTGAATTACATAGAATACACAGCACCAAAACTGCACATTCAGCCCAACTAGTCTGTGCTGGTGTTTATAATCCACATATAATGCACCCCCACCACCACCACCCCCCCCCCCCCCCCCGCAATCCAGCACCCTACACACTAGGTACAGGATCTAAAGCTATGCCTTCCCACTCAGATTTGAGACTCTGAAACTGACAATCAGTTGAATCAGATGAATATACCTGAAAGTCTTAGAAACACAGGAACATGAGTGGGCAATTGAGCCCCTCGAGCTGGTTCTGCCAGCCATTCCATGAGATCATGGCTGATTTGTGATCCAAATTCATTTACCTGACTTTGTCCCATATCCCTTAATACTTTTGATTAAAAGGAATCTGACTCAGATTTCAAATGAACTGATCTAGCATCAACTGACATTTGTGGAAGAGAGCTCCAAACTTCCACCACCTTTGGGGTTTCCCATCTTCACTCCTGAAAGGCCTGCCTCCAATTTTTATACTATGTCCCATAGTCTTAGATTCCTCAACTAGAGGAAGGAGTTTCTATCAATCCTATCTGTTCCCCTTAATATTAAAAACTTCAATCAAATCACCCCTTAAACCTTCTAAATTCCAGGGAAAACAACTGTGTGTGTATTCTTTTTGTAGCTTAACCCTTGGAGTCCAGGTATTATTATAGTAAATCTACCCTACACTCCCTCCAAGGCCAAGTAATGCTCCCTAAGGTGTGGTGCCTAGAACTGAACATTGTACTCCAGGTGTCATCTAACCAGGGCTTTGTATAGCTGAAGCATGACTTCTAACCCCTTGTACTCTAGTCCTCTAGGTATAAAGGCCAGCATTCCATTATCCTTATTGATTAGTTTTGTATGTGTCCATGACATTTTAATGAGCTATGCACATAGACACCCAAGTCTCTTTGGACTGTCACTGCTTCTATGTTTCCACCATTTAAAAGGTACTCTGATCCAATGTCCCCTTAAAACTTAGTTGTTTTTCACGCCCCTTTACGTGTTATTTCTCTCAGAACAAGACCTGCATAGTACCCATCAGGCTACTATGCGGCTGCTCAGCTAAGCAGGAGCATTGCTCTGATCTGTCCTTTTTAGGTCCAAAGTGGATGACCTCACACTATCCTGTCATCTAAGATCTTAATAAATACAGTGAATAGCTGAGGTCCCGAGACTGGTTGGATGCCACTAGTCACATCCTGCCAATTAGAGTGCCTGCCTATTATTCCACTGGCATAGGGTCAAGCAGATTAGAGAATTAAATGTGTGGCTCAAAGAGTGATGTTGGAAGAAGAGGTTTCAATTCATGTTACACTGGCACCATGAATGGGGAAAGATGGAGCGTTCCATTGGGATGGGCTCCACTTAAAACCTGGCGAATTATATAACTAGGGCTGTGGATAGGGTTTAAACTAAAAAGAGGAAGGGAGAGGGTCAAATGAAGCGAGATTTAGATATCTAAAGACAAAAGTTGAGGCAATAGAGCAGTGTAGCAATTTGGGTAAAGACAAGCAGAGTGGGACAGGAAGGGACAGAGTATTTAACAGTAATAGTGCATCAGCAAATAATGTCCTTGCAAATAGTAAAAAAATAAATAAAATTAAAGTCTCTTATCTGAATGCAGGAAACATTTGCAATAAGATAGATGAACTAGTGGCACAAAGAGATAATGGTTTAGATTTAATTGCCATTACAGAGACATGGTTACAAGGTGACCAAGGTTGGGAAATAAATATTCCAGGGTACACATTTCGAAAAGACAGACAGAATGCAAAAGGAACAGTAGCCCTCAAAGTAAAGGATGACCTAAGGACAGGAGTGAGAATGGATCTTGGATCAGAAGATCAAGGTGGAGATTAGGGTCCAAAAATGCTGCTGGGAGAAGTGTATAGGCCCCCTAACAGTAGTTATACAGAATGGCTCCAGGCATGTAGGATTTTAGCTACAAGGTCAGGTTGGAGAAGCTGGGTTTGTTCTCCTTGGAGCAAAGGAGATTGAGGGGAGATTTGGTACAGGTGTACAAAATTGTGACAGGTTTAGATCAGGTAGACAAAGAAAACCTGTTTCCATTAGCTGATGGTACAAGGACTAGGGGACAGAGATTTAAGGTTTTGAGCAAGAATTGCAGGAGGATGTGAGGAAGAACTGCTTTTTTAAAAACACAAGTGGTAATGACCTAGAAAACTCTGCCTACTAGAGTGGCGGAAGCAGAGACAATTGAATGATTTCAAAAGGAAATTGGATGGGCACTTGAGGGAAATAACCTTGCAGGGCTACAGGGACAGAGCAGAGGAATGCGACTTACTGGATTGCTCTGCAGAGAGTCGTGTGGCCTCCTGCTGTGCTGTAATGACTGATCATATCCACAATTTCCTTATTTCTATTTATAATTATCACTATTACCAGTTTACAAGAGACCCACATTGCTTCTGACCACTTTTTTTCCTAATATAATTGACAATGTTTGTTTTGATTCTGATGTCCCTTGCAAGCTTTTCATTCTCCCTTTTTGTAGCTGTTACTATCTGTTTTGTCCAGCCCTTTCCTATCCTGAGTGGTGTGAAACAGGGCTGTGTTCTCGCACCCACACTTTTTGGGATTTTCTTCTCCCTGCTGCTTTCACATGCGTTCAAATCCTCTGAAGAAGGAATTTTCCTCCACACAAGATCAGGGGGCAGGTTGTTCAACCTTGCCCGTCTAAGAGCGAAGTCCAAAGTACGGAAAGTCCTCATCAGAGAACTCCTCTTTGCTGACGATGCTGCTTTAACATCTCACACTGAAGAATGCCTGCAGAGTCTCATCGACAGGTTTGCGTCTGCCTGCAATGAATTTGGCCTAACCATCAGCCTCAAGAAAACGAACATCATGGGGCAGGATGTCAGAAATGCTCCATCCATCAATATTGGCGACCACGCTCTGGAAGTGGTTCAAGAGTTCACCTACCTAGGCTCAACTATCACCAGTAACCTGTCTCTAGATGCAGAAATCAACAAGCGCATGGGTAAGGCTTCCACTGCTATGTCCAGACTGGCCAAGAGAGTGTGGGAAAATGGCGCACTGACACGGAACACAAAAGTCCGAGTGTATCAGGCCTGTGTCCTCAGTACCTTGCTCTACGGCAGCGAGGCCTGGACAACGTATGCCAGCCAAGAGCGACGTCTCAATTCATTCCATCTTCGCTGCCTTCGGAGAATACTTGGCATCAGGTGGCAGGACTATATCTCCAACACAGAAGTCCTTGAAGCGGCCAACACCCCCAGCTTATACACACTACTGAGTCAGCGGCGCTTGAGATGGCTTGGCCATGTGAGCCGCATGGAAGATGGCAGGATCCCCAAAGACACATTGTACAGCGAGCTCGCCACTGGTATCAGACCCACCGGCCGTCCATGTCTCCGTTATAAAGACGTCTGCAAACGCGACATGAAATCGTGTGACATTGATCACAAGTCGTGGGAGTCAGTTGCCAGCATTCGCCAGAGCTGGCGGGCAGCCATAAAGACAGGGCTAAATTGTGGCGAGTCGAAGAGACTTAGTAGTTGGCAGGAAAAAAGACAGAGGCGCAAGGGGAGAGCCAACTGTGCCCCAACAAACAAATTTCTCTGCAGCACCTGTGGAAGAGCCTGTCACTCCAGAATTGGCCTTTATAGCCACTCCAGGCGCTGCTTCACAAACCACTGACCACCTCCAGGCGCGTATCCATTGTCTCTCGAGATAAGGAGGCCCAAAAAGAAAAAGAACTATCTGTTTTGTCATCCTTTGGTATTCTTTACATCGCCCCCATTCAGCAGGATCTGCGCTATTTTTTGCATTCTTGTATGCTTTTTCTTTTAACGTTATGTTGGCCCTTACTTCTTTTGTTGTCCATGTCTTAATGTTACTCCCACACATTATACAGTACATAACACAGAAAAAGAAAAAATCTAGGAATCAGAAAACACTAGAAATATCCAGATTAGTCAGCACTTGAAAAAATGGTTTGGGTCAACACCACTTTTTAGAACTCAGTGCAAATAAAGCAGTGGTCAATGGTCATGAATATGGAGGTGCTTAAAGGATTAGTAGTCTGCAAATATATTTTAAAAGGCTGGAAAGAAATTAAAACTGCTTGATGTACAAAGATCTCAGTCAGGCAATGAAGTGGAATTAAATTAGCTGAATGTAATTACTCCTGGATGAATGGAGCATGCAGTGGGACGGAAGAAGCCAGCAAAAGGCAATGAGGAGAAAGGGAGAACTCAAGGAGACACTGCTCCTGAAGTTTGTGTTTAGCTCAGATGGAGCAATACAACAGAATACAAGTGAGAATTGGGAAAACACAGTTGATGTGGCAACCCATAGGCAGGTCAGGATCATGCTTGCAGACCAAAAGGAGATGTCAGGAAAAATGATCAACCAATCTGCATTTTGTTTCTTTCCATGTGGCCAGCTGCAGATTACTGAAATGCTAGTGTTTGCCATGACAACATCTACAGGCCCCAACTCCAGTTTCTGTTCTAGATAGCGACATAGAGCAACCACACGTGTGAAGTACCATTCATGTAAGCTCTATTCTTTTGGTTTACCAAAACACTTCAAGACACTTGAATGTAATCATATAGGATGCTCATTGGTCAAGATTACAAAATAACCAGTAAAACTCCATCTTTCTCCTTTTCTTTGGCCTCCTTATCTCGGGAGACAATGGGTAAGCGCCTGGAGGTGGTCAGTGGTTTGTGAAGCAGCGCCTGGAGTGGCTATAAAGGCCAATTCTAAAGTGACAGGCTCTTCCACAGGTGCTGCAGAAAAATTTGTTTGTCGGGGCTGTTACACAGTTGGCTCTCCCCTTGTGCTTCTGTCTTTTTTCCTGCCAACTGCTAAGTCTCTTCGACTCGCCACACTTCAGCCCCGCCTTTATGGCTGCCCGCCAGTTCGGGCGAACGCTGGCAACTTACTCCCACGACTTGTGATCAATGTCACAGGACTTCGTGTCACGTTTGCAGACGTCTTTAAAGCGGAGACATGGACGGCCGGTGGGTCTGATACCAGTGGCGAGCTCGCTGTACAATGTGTCTTTGGGGATCCTGCCATCTTCCATGCGGCTCACATGGCCAAGCCATCTCAAGCGCCGCTGACTCAGTAGTGTGTATAAGCTGGGGATGTTGGCTGCCTTGAGGACTTCTGTGTTGGAGATACGGTCCTGCCACCTGATGCCAAGTATTCTCCGGAGGCAGCGGAGATGGAATGAATTGAGACGTCGCTCTTGGCTGACATACGTTGTCCAGGCCTCGCTGCCATAGAGCAAGGTATTGAGGACAGAGGCTTGATGCACTCGGACTTTTGCGTTCCGTGTCAGTGTGCCATTTTCCCACACTCTCTTGGCCAGTCTGGACATAGCAGTGGAAGCCTTTCCCATGCGCTTGTTGATTTCTGCATCTAGAGACAGGTTACTGGTGATAGTTGAGCCTAGGTAGGTGAACTCCTGAACCACTTCCAGAGCATGGTCACCAATATTGATGGATGGAGCATTTCTGACGTCCTATCCCACGATGTTAGTTTTCTTGAGGCTGATGGTTCGGCCAAATTCGTTGCAGGCAGCCGCAAACCTGTCGATGAGACTCTGCAGACGCTCTTCAGTGTGAGATGTTAAAGTAGCATCGTCAGCAAAGAGGAGTTCCCTGATGAGGACTTTTCGTACTTTGGACTTCGCTCTGAGACGGGCAAGGTTGAACAACCTGCCCCCTAATCTTGTGTGGAGGAAAATTCCTTCTTCTGAAGACTTGAACGCATGCGAGAGCAGCAGGGAGAAGAAAATCCCAAAAAGTGTGGGTGTGAGAACAAAGCCCTGTTTCACGCCAGTCAGGATAGGAAAGATCTGATGAGGGGTCTGAATTGTGCTTTCATATCGTCATGGAATGAGGTGATGATACCTAGTCGCTTTGGTGGACATCCAATCTTTTCTAGTAGTCTGAAGAGACCACATCTGCTGATGAGGTCAAAGGCTTTGGTGAGATCAATGAAAGCAACGTAGAGGGGCATCTGTTGTTCACGGCATTTCTCCTGTATCTGACGAAGGGAGAACAGCATGTCAATGGTCGATCTCTCTGCACGAAAGCCACACTGTGCCTCAGGGTAGACGCGCTCGGCCAGCTTCTGGAGCCTGTTTAAAGCGACTCGAGCAAAGACTTTCCCCACTATGCTGAGCAGGGAAATTCCACGGTAGTTGTTGCAGTCACCGCGGTCACCTTTGTTTTTATAGAGGGTGGTGATATCGGCATCGCGCATGTCCTCTGGTACTGCTCCCTCGTCCCAGCACAGGCAAAGCAGTTCATGTAGTGCTGAGAGTATAGCAGGCTTGGCACTCTTGATTACTTCAGGGTTAATGCTGTCCTTCCCAGGGGCTTTTCCGCTGGCTAGAGAATCAATGGCATCACTGAGTTCCGATTTTGTTGGCTGTACGTCCAGCTCATCCATGACTGGTAGAGGCTGGGCTGCATTGAGGGCAGTCTCAGTGACAACATTCTCCCTGGAGTACAGTTCTAGGTAGTGCTCAACCCAGCAGTCCATTTGCTTGCATTGGTCAGTGATTGTGTCCCCCGATTTAGATTTGAGGGGGAGGCTATCTTCTTGATGATTGGCCCAAAAGCTCTCTTAATGCCATCATACATTCCTCTGATGTTTCCGGTGTCTGAGGCCAGCTGAATATGACTGCATAGGTGTTGCCAGTAGTCGTTTGCGCAGCGCCTGGCTGTTCTTTGTGCAGTGCTTCTGGCTGCTTTAAGTGCTACGGATGTTAACTCGCTGGGGGCTTTCTTGTAGTTCAACAGTACAATGCGCTTAGCGGCTATGACAGGTTCCAGCTCTTCAATATGAGATTGAAACCAGTCTGCATTCCTCTTCGCACGTTTGCCGTAGGTGGTCAAAGCTGACTAATGGATGGCGTCTCTGATGTGGGCCCACTTGGTCTCAGCATCCCCTGTGGGAGTGTTTTGAAGGGCTGTTACAAGTGAATTTAGAAATTTTTGTAACAGCTGTGGATGAGAAATTCTGCTCGTGTTGATGTGCGAGTGGCCCTTCTGCTTGGAATGATGCAACTTCTTTGGTCTGAGTCTAACCTTGCTGCACACCAGGGAGTGGTCGGTGTCGCAGTCCGCACTGTGGAAGCTGCGTGTGATTTGAACACTGTTTAAGGAGGCTCGCCTTGTGACGAGGTCTAGCTGGTGCCAACGACGCGATCTTGGGTGCCTCCATGAAACCTGGTGACAGGGTTTAGTGTTTTAGGCAAGATGGCTCCTGGGCTGGAAGCTCCCTTGCTGTTCAACTCTATCCATGGCCATCTGCTCCCATTCAAATCTCCATCATATGCCATAATTAACTCAATACATATTTACCACTGTTATACATTAAATGCTTATGTTAAAAAACAAAATTCAACATATCTGAAACAGTTCAAACCCATTATGGATGCATACTCGTTCATAGCTTCTATTAGATCCAGCTGCCAGAGAATTAAACATAGCTCGGAGCATTCGAATCAAATCACTAAGTGCTATTATGTAAAAACAGATAGGGGTATATGGCGCAATCATTTTTCAGCTTTACAATTAAATCAATTCACTATAGGAATTAAAGGCGTACTCAGGTCAGGAAAAAGAACCCGACCCGGCCTGAGTCCCTCCAATTTCGCCCCAAGCCCGACCCGAGCCTGACCATCCCGTTACCTACCTTCCGACTGAAGCTCCATGAAGCTGCAGCGCATGCGTGATGACGTCATAGTGACATCACTTGCTCACTTCGCAGACTCAGTTTCGTCCCGGACTCCCAGCTCAGCTAAGTTTTTTATTTTTAGCACTTACCGGCACAGCAACCATGTGTCTGGCGTGACCCGACCATGACCCAGACTCAGCCCGTCCCGAACCAGACGCATGTTGTTAATAGGAATCATAAATCATTGGCAATATCATTTATACAACCGGCAGACCAAAATGGAAGCACACAGCTTTGATTTATGATATAATTCTTAGTCTTTCAACACTTACATTTTTCACTGTACAGTTGAGTATAGAACAGATATCTGTCATTTTACCAGCAAAGCAAAAGCATGGTATATATTTCTGATGATTACAGAAAGAAAATGGCTCTTCAGGGAGTCCCTACCACCCCATATGCATAATGCATGTAATACTATTCAAAGATAGGCTTTCCTAGACATCCATGGACCTATTATACAAAAAATAAACCCACGTCCTCCTTGGTTCCTTTCGGCAACCGGGTATCGCTTCAATCTATCACAGAAGCGTACATTTAAAAATAATCTCTTACGGCACATGCTGCTCGTTTAATCTTAGCTCCCAATATCTCCTGCCATACTGACCCTCACCAATATGTAAAAATGTCCTGGTTACTGAAGTGTGAAACATTCACTTGTTATCAGTTGCTCAAAAGTCCAACACAAATTGCAGAATTTACAAAAAATAAAATAATTCTATTTGTATATTAAAGTAGCAATATAAGCTGAAGCACACAACTTGAGATTTGTTTTATTTTTGGGTTTCTGATCAAAGTCACCTGAACAGACCATTCATACAAACAAAAATTATTTAATGCTCTTCCATACACTGATTAAACCTAGTAAGAGCGACAAGCTAATACATATAAAAGGCACCCCCTTATTCATTCTACTCAATTTCTGTTGATGACCAGTTCCTAAAATCTTCAATTATTCCTTTACTTTTCAGCAATTAATCTATCACACAAAAATTGCTCGACATTTATTGATCACTTCCATGAGACATCACTATTTAAGAAACCTACCAGCAAGATTGAGTTATCAGTATAATTAAGCCATCAGCATTTTGACTTCAACTGCAGGCATATTAATTCAACCTCCTCATGTGGAATTAATCAGTAACTCCTCCAAACCAGTTTCCAGGATTAGATTCTCAGCATTCCATGTTCAACCAAACTCCACATGTACGATTGCAAAAACAAAATGCAAAGGAATTAATTGTAATTCTCTATTTGTTCTGACAGAAAAAAATTGAAAATTTGGCACACAATTTGCACCTTTATGCAGATTGATTAGATTCTAAACCTAAGAATCTAGACAATGTTAAAGTTACGTTCAGCCACTACCAGGGATTTACCACACTCTTGGAGTTAAACATTCAAATTACATAATATACCACAGTTTGTGTTGTTCAGTCCACAATGTTTTGATTTAAAAAGAACCTTTTTCTCATATAGGTGTGCCAGAACACAGAATATTTAAAACAGCCAACCATTCCTTGATCATCCTTGCCCTACAGAAAACACAATGAGACAGCAACTACTCCCTTGGCACTCCCACCTACTCAAAAGAAAAAAAAAGACATTTATACTGTGCTTCACAAGCAAAGGACGTTCCAAAGTGCTTTACATCCAATGAAATATTTGAAGCATCATCACTGTTGTAATGGAGGAAACACAGCAGCCAATTTGCACACAGCAAACTCCCACAAACAGAAACCTGATAATCATCAAATAATTTGTTTTTGCAATGTTGATTAAAGGGAAAAATATTTGCCAGGACTGCCTTCAATTTTTGAACTTATTAACCTTGGTCCACATCTGCTGCATAAACAAAATGCCACCTATTACTCACTGGGTACAGTATTTACATCATATTTCATCCAGAACATGGATTCATCCCATGTACTAGTATGAACGTTATATTCCAAGTACAGGAGATATGAATCAGGACTACTTCCCACTGAGCCAGGTGCTTTCTGCTTTTTACCACCTCTACCTTAACCCCCCCACCAACAACCTGGGAGTGGAACAGGCTGACATTGGATACCAGGAAATGGCAAATAGTCTATTCCCCAGCAAATATACTTTGCAAATGAACCATAATGTTTAACTTTATGGTTTGTAGCAACAGCAGCTCCCATGGATTTTCCTAGAAACCCTGTCTGCTGGAACTGTGCACGTATATGTCAAATATTCAATGCAGTATCACTAGTCAGTGCAACAGACTTTGGTTATTTCAGTTTTGTAATATCTACTATAATCACAAATGCAAAGATATGCAAAAAGTTGCTGCCACAAATTGACTTGCTACAATTTACTTTTCTACTATTTTTGATCATTTTACTAATATTGTAATTTGGACTTTCTACTCAAACCTATATGGACCAATGCATCCTACTTACATTGTTTGTTTCAGTAGGGAAACCCTACTGACTTTTTTTAAAAAAGAAAACATCTATCTAAACACACTGCATGTGAACTTCTTTCAACCTACTGCCTGTTCTGAAACAAAGGGTCAGAGGATTATTTGGCACACTTAATAGTGTGCCCCTTTTATAACGATATGCCCAAATCAGCTCCATCACCACTGAGATGGACCTGACACCTCATTCTGTTCTTTTGTTAGTAAGTTACCTGATGCATCCTCAGTATTCTACTACATGAAATAGTTACTGTTACAGTAAACAAAAAGGTGGGAAAATTCTGAACTCTGCTCAAAATTTCCTGAGATCAAACATGTAGGTATTCATCAACACATCCTGCAACTACAGCATGCTGGGATAAATGGAATACAGTTCCTGTTGCATAACTTCATTTGATTCAAATAAATCCTGGACACCACAGTACAGATGGAGGCCATTCTGCTTATCCTTCCACCAACACATCCTACCACAGCAATTAACTGTCCTGAAAGACTCCAGAATTTTTGACTATAACACAGTGCTGCCTATTAATCACACTGCCCTGAACTTAACCTTTTATCTGTTTATCTGTTTGTACCATCTCCCTTGTTCTGTCATGATTTAACTCAAAAGTGTTCCTTTTCTATTCCACAGCATATTCTATACCTCAATACCTTCTTCTTCTTTGGCCTCCTTGTCTCGAGAGACAATGGGTAAGCGCCTGGAGGTGGTCAGTGGATTGTGAAGCAGCGCCTTGAGTGACTATAAAGGCCAATTCTAGAGTGACAGACTCTTCCACAGGTGCTACAGGTAAAATTGGTTGTCGGGGCTGTTACACAGTTGGCTCTCCCCTTGCGCTTCTGTCTTTTTTCCTGCCAACTGCTAAGTCTCTTCGACTTGCCACACTTTAGCCCCACCTTTATGGCTGCCCGCCAGCTCTGGCGATCGCTGGCAACTGACTCCCATGACTTGTGATCAATGTCACAGGACTTCATGTTGCGTTTGCAGACGTCGTTAAAGCAGAGACATGGACGGCCGGTGGGTCTGATACCAGTGGCGAGCTCGCTGTACAATGTGTCCTTGGGGACCCTGCCATCTTCCATGCGGCTCACATGGCCAAGCCATCTCAAGCGCCGCTGAGTCAGTAGGGTGTATATGCTCGGGATTTTGGCCGCCTCGAGGACTTCTGTGTTGGAGATACGGTCTTGCCACCTGATGCCAAGGATTCTCCGCAGGCAGCGAAGATGGAATGAATTGAGACATCGCTCTTGGCTGACATATGTTTGCCCAGGCCTCGCTGCCATAGAGCAAGGTACTGAGGACACAGGCTTGATACATTCGGACTTTTGCTTTCCGTGTCAGTGCGCCATTTTCCCACACTCTCTTGGCCAGTCTGGACATAACAGTGGAAGCCTTTCCCACGCGCTTGTTGATTACTGCATCGAGAGACGGGTTATTGGTGATAGTTGAGCCTAGATAGGTGAACTCCTGAACCACTTCCAAAGCGTAGTCGCCGGGAGTGATGGATGGAGCACTTCTGACATCCTGTCCCATGATGTTCGTTTTCTTGAGGCTGATGGTTAGGCCAAATTCGTTGCAGGCAGCCGCAAACCTGTCGATGAGTCTCTGCAGACACTTTTCAGTGTGAGATGTTAATACAGCATCATCAGCAAAGAGGAGTTCCATGAGGACTTTCCGTACTTTGGCCTTCGCTCTGAGACAGGCAAGGTTGAACAACCTGCCACCTGATCTTGTGTGGAGGAAAATTCCTTCTTCTGAAGACTTGAACGCACGTGAGAGCAGCAGGGAGAAGATGATCCCATACACTGTAGGTGCGAGAACACAGCCCTGTTTCACGCCACTCAGGATAGGAAAGGGGTCTGATGAGGCGCCGCTATGCTGAATTGTGCCTTTCATATTGTCATGGAATGAGGTGATGATACTTAGTTGCTTTGGTGGACATCCGATCTTTTCTAGTAGTTTGAAGAGACCATGTCTGCTGACGAGGTCAAAGGCTTTGGTGAGATCAATGAAAGCAACGTAGAGGGGCATCTGTTGTTCGCAGCATTTCTCCTGTATCTGACGAAGGGAGAACAGCATGTCAATGGTGGATCTCTGTGCTCGAAAGCCACATTATGCCTCAGGGTAGACACACTCAGCCAGCTTCTGGAGCCTGTTTAAAGCGACTTGAGCGAAGACTTTCCCCACTATGCTGAGCAGGTAGTTGTTGCAGTTACCGTAGTCACCCTTGTTCTTATAGAGGGTGATGATATTGGCATCGCACATGTCCTGTGATACTGCTGCCAGCATCGGTATCGGAGGACAGGAAGACCACATGGCTGTGTTCGGGCAGCCCGTCCACCAGAGCAGCGATGGACGACCCCAAGATACAAATACCTCAATATACACACACGATAAGTTACTGCACTATGAAAAATGAATGACATTTTGTAGGCATCTGCTATTTATATAGAATTGTATTCACTGGAGCTTTGGATGCCATTTTTTGCCTTATAGCAAGACAAATCAAATAACTGATTAAGCACAATTTATGTATTTGGTCAGACAACATGCGATTACTATGTAGCTAACGATTTTCAATTTCAACATCAGTTGAGATATTCAGAAAGTGGAAGTGAGAACAAATGAATTTGCTACATTGTTAAAGAATGGTATAATGACAAAGTAAAACTTAAGTACATTATGAATGTTTGTGAAAAAAAATGAGTAAAAAGCAAGTACTTTTACTGTATCAGGCAACTTAGGGTTGAGAGATTAATCTCAACACTAGCTCAGAGGTCAAACCCTTTAATTGACCCATCCTCAATTCCACAAGTCACTTTTGTAAAACTGATACAGTATTCTGATTTCTCAATATTGTTCTCTACAAAGAAAGTGGAAAAGAAACTGCTGCCGCTGATGATCAGGAGATAACATTCATGTTACATAGCCCAACAAAGAAGCGTTTTGATTAAACTTTAATTTCCAGTACTCTGTTAAAAGAGCACTGTATTCTGAAACAAAGTTTGGGACAAGAAAATGTATCTCTAAATAAAAAATAAATAAGAAATAATTATGAATTCTCAGGCAGTTTCACTTGGGAGAGAGAGAGAGAGAGAGGGAGGCAGAGACCTGGAGCGGTCAAGAACAAAATCCATTTGGTTACAGTTAAAAAAACAGTCAAGGTTGCATTACGCTATTAGATGCATTCCATATGCCACCAATTAGTGGGAAAGGTATAGAGGAGCAAATTTGCACAGGGAACAAAAAAATCAGAGCTGCAAGAACTCTAGAGTACGGATAGTGGGGTGCTTCAATTTTTCTAATATACACAGGGATTGTAATAGTGCAAAGGGCAGGTGGTTGGGGGGTGGGGGGGGGGGGGGGGTGGTTTTGGGAGGAGAGAAGAGTTTCTGAAGTACATTTAGGAGAATTGTGTTCAGCTGTAACATTTCCAGCCCAATGAGAAAGGAGGCAATGGTGGATCTAGTTCTGGGGAACGAGGTGGGTCAAGTGGATTAACTGTCAGTAAGGGAACAGTGATCATAGTATCATAATGTTTGGATTAGCTGTGCAGAAGAAGCAATCTAGACTAAAAATACTTGACTGGAGGAGGGTCAATTTCAGTGGGTTATGAACAGATCCGTGCTGCACAAATTGGAATCAAAGATCGGCAAGCAAAACTGTTACAGAACAATGGGCTGCCTTTCAGGAGGGAAAAGCTCAGTTAGTCGAGATACATTCCCACGAGGGAAAAAGGTCAGGCAACTAAAGCCAAAACTCCCTGGATGATGGAGCGAAAGGGTATGAAGAAGCAGAAAAAGGGGGCATATGACAAATGTCAGGTTGTTAATACAAGTGAGAATCAAGCTGAATACAGGAGGTTCAAAGGGGAAGTGGAAAAGGAATAAAGGGGCAAAGAGAGCACAAGAGGAGATTGGTAGCTAACACAAAAGGGAATCCAAAAGTCTTCTATATGCACATAAATAGTAAAAGGGTAGAAGAGGAAGAGTGGGCCAATTAGGAATCAAAAAGGAGACATACATGTGGAAGCAGAGGACATGAGTGAGGTAAAAAATTAACATTTTGCATTTGTCTTCGTTACGGAAGAGGACGCGACCAAACTCAATGAAAGATGAAGCAGTTGAGGTACTAGATGGATTAAAAACTGATAAAGCAGAAGTACTAGAAAGGTTGGCTGTACTTAAAGTCACCAGGGTGTCATGCAGGCCTCCACCTGCCAAGAATGAGGCACATTGGTTTTTAGCTGTTGCTGCAGTGAGTAACGTGAAGAAAATGAAAGGCAGGAGAGAGAGAAAGAATATTCTGGAAAGAATGTGAAGAATGAGAGCTGAAGCAGCTTGAGTTAACTAGGGGGCGAAAGAGTAACCCTGGTGAAAGCATGGCCAATATGGAGGACCGCAATTCAGGGCTGGGTACAGAATTGCTGAAACTAGCTCAATTAATTCCAAAATTCAATGAGGAAGATGTAGAAACATTTTTTGTGTCCTTTGAGAAACTGGCAAGGCAGCTAAAATGGCCAGCTGAGATCTGGCCTCTTTTACTGCAAAGCAAGCTAACCAGAAAAGCCCATGAGGTTTATTCCCTGTTGCCAAATCAGAGTTCATCAAATTATGAACTGACCAAAAATACTATCCTCAAGGCAAATGAATTAGTACCCGAAGCCTATTGTCAAAAGTTTAGAACCCTCAAGAAGCAAGCTAATCAAACTTATCTGGAATTTGAAAGAAGTAAGCTTTTGACCAGTGGCTGAGGGCTCTTAAAGTACAGCTCGGCTATGAGAATCTGAGAGAAGTAATTCTGTTAGAGGAATTTAACCACTTTCTCCCATTATTCATAAAGACCCATGTAGAGGAGCAGCAGGTTCAGTGAGTCAGGCAAGCAGCCATTTTGGCTGATGAGTTTGCTTTAATTTATAAGTTGGCTTCCCAGGGGAGAACCTTTCATAATCACCCCCACAAATCCCAAAAAGGACAAAGGGTGGGAAGGTGATAAGACCCTGTTACTGTAAGACCAGGTGAAGGCTGAGAGAGGCCCCTAGACACCTTCCTCACCGGGTCGTAACAAAGGCCAGATGGGATGCATCTGAGGATGCTGAGGGAGGTAAAGGTGGAAATTGTGGAGGTACCGGTCCGAATCTTCCTTAGATACAGGAGTGGTGCCAGAGGACTGGAGACTGCTAAACCCTTGTTCAAAAAAGGGTGTAAGGATAAACTGAGCAACTGCAGGCCAGTTTAACGTCAGTGGTGGGAAAGCTCATAGAACTAATAATCCAGGACAAATGTAGATTAAGGAAAGCCAGCATGGTGTTTAACTAACTCAATTGTGTTTTTTGACAAGGCAAGAGAGGGTTGATGAGGATAATGTGGTTGATGTGGTGTATATGGACTCCCAAAAGGCATTTGATAAAGTGCAACGTAATAGGCTTGCCAGCAAAGTTGAAACCCCTTGAATAAAAAGGAGTGGCAGCATGGATGCGAAGTTGGCTGAGTGACAGGAAACAGCAGCAGTGAATGGTTGTATTTCAGACTGGAAGAAGGTATACAGTGGGGTTCCCCAGGGACTCGTACAAGGATTACTGCTTTTCTTGATCAACATTAGTGACTTAGCCTTGGATATACTGAACACAATTACAAAATTCGCAGAAGACAGAACTTGGAAGCATAGTGAACTTTGAGGAGGATAGTGATAGACTTTAAGAGGACATAGAAAGGCTGGTGGAATTGACAGACATGTGACAGATGAAATTTAACACAAGTGCGAAGTGATTTATTTTGGTAGGAAGAACGAGGAGAGGCAATATAAAAAAGGGTACAATCCTCAAGCGGATGCAGGAACAGACAGACTTGGGGTATATGAAATCTTGGAAGATGGCAGGGCAGGTTGAGAAAACAGTTAAAAAGTCATATGATCCTGAGGCTTACAAATAGAGGCATAAAGAATAAAAGCAAGGAAGGCATTATGAACCTTTATAAAACACTGATTCGGCTTCAAGTGAAGTATTGTATCCAGTTCTGGGAAGTATGTGAAGGTTTGAGACGGTGCAGAAATCATTTGCGAGAATGGTGCTAGGGATAACGATTTTCAGTTACATGGATAGGTAGGAGAAACTGGGGTTGTTCTCCTAAAAGGTTGAGAGGAGATTTAATAGAAATGTTCAGAGTCATGACAGGTCTGGACAGAGTAGATAGGGGAAACTGTTCCCATTGGAAGAAGGGTTGAGAACCAGAGGACACTGATTTAAGAAGCAACAGCGACATGTGCAGGAACATTTTTTTAAAAACAGCGAGTGGCTATGATCTGGAATGCACTGCCTGTGTGTGTGATGGAGGCAGATTCAATCTTGGCTTTCAAAAAGGAATTGAATAAATAATTGAAGGAAAAAATAATTTGCAGGGCTACAGGGAAGGGACCAAGACATAGGTCGAGCTAAATTGCTCTCGCAGAGTGGTGACGCGGGCTTAACGAGCCAAATGGCCTCCTTTTGTGTTGTAGCTATCCTGATTCTAAGTACACCCCAGATTACTGAACTTTGAGCTGAGTACAAGAGCCAAATGTCAAAACAGAAATTAAATGTAAAAGCCTTTCCTCCTTCAACACCCTCCAAACAATATTCCCGGTTACAGCAACAGACGAGCAGGGAGGCCTCACCCAGCGGCCTGGCTCAGTCTATCACCTCAAAAGTTCCACACGTGGAAAAGAACAATTCCTTGCAATTTCCCCACCACCGCAGCCCCCCACCACCCCCTCCCCCAACTCCATGTTGTTCTTCGGGCTAGAAGGAGGTTTGTAGTGGAGTTCCCCAGGGATCGATGTTGGGACCCTTGCTCTTCCTGATCTATATTAATGGCCTAGACCTTGGTGTACAGGGTGCAATTTCAAAACTCGTGGATGATACGAAACTTGGAACAATTGTAAAATGGAGCAGGATAGTGTCGAACTTCAAAAGGACAGACAAGTTGGTGGAATGGGCAGACAAGTGGCAGATGAAGTTCAATGTGGAGAAATGTGAAGTCATTCATTTTGGTAAGAAGAACATGGAGAGACAATAGAACAAAGGGTACAACATTAAAGGGGATGAAGGAGCAGAGGGACCTGGGGGTTTATGTGCATAAGTCATTGAAGGTGGCAAGACAGATTGAGAGAGTGATGAATAAAGCATACAGTACCCTGGACTTTTTAAAAATATTTATCATGGGATGTAGGCGTCGCTGGCTGGGCCAGCATTTATTGCCCATCCCTAATAGCCCTCGAGAAGGTGGTGAGCGGCCTTCTTCAACCACTGCAGCCCTTGGGGTGTACGTACACCAACAGTGCTGTTAGGAAGGGAGTTCCAGGATTTTGACCAGCAACAGTGAAGGATCAGCGATATAGTTCCAAGTCAGGATGATGCGTGGCTTGGAGGGGAACTTGCAGGTGGAAGTGTTCCCATGATCGGCTGCCTTTGCCCTTCAAGGTGGTTAAGGTCGCGGGTTTGGAAGCTGCTGTTGAAGGAGCCTTGGTGAGTTGCTACAGTGCATCTTGTACATGCTACACTGCTACCACTGTGCATCTATGGTGGAGGGAGTGAATGTTGAGGGTTGTGGATGGAGTGCTAATCAGGCGGGCTGCTTTGTCCTGGATGGCGTCGAGCTTCTTGAGTGCTGTTGGATCTGCACCCATCCAGGCAAGTGGACAGTATTCCATCACATTCCTGACTTGTGCGTCCTAGATGGTGGACAGGCATTGGGGAGACAAGAGGTGAGTCACTCGTCACAGAATTCCCAACCTTTGACCTGCTCTTGTAGCCACAGTATTTATGTGTCTGGTCCAGTTCAGTTTCTGGTCAATGGCAACCCCCACAGGATGTTGATAGTGGGGGATTCAGCGATGGTAATGCCATTGAACGTCAAGTAAATGCCTGCTACCCGACGGGACCCGACAATATGTCGGGTCGGGTTGCACTTCCTGGTCCAGCATTTGGGCTCGGATCGGGTCGGGCCGGACACGCTCTACCACAGGTAAGTGGCTCCACTGTTAATTTAATTTTTATACTAGTGAGGTGGTTTTGTTACAGTTTTTTTAAGCTTGTGCATATCAGCAACAAAGTGAAAAACGGAAGGTAAGTTAACTGCTGGTCGGGTGTGGGAAAAAAGGGAAGGACTCGGGCAGGGTTGGATGTGGTTCTGTTGGGCTTGGGTGGGGTTTTTTTTTTTGCAGTCCCGAGCAGGCCTTTAACGTCAAGGGGAGATAATTAAATTCTCTCAGATTCTCTCTTATTGGAGATGGTCATTGCCTGGCACTTGTGTGGCTCGAATGTTACTTGCCACTCATCAGCCCAAGCCTGGATGTTGTCCAGAACTCGCTGCATATGGACATGGGTTGTTTCAGCATCTGGAGTCGTGAACGGTGAACATTCTGCAGTCATCAGCAAACATCCCCACTTCTGACCTTATGATGGAGGGAAGGTCATTGATGAAGCAGCTGAAGATGGCTGGGCCTAGGACACTACCATTAGGAACTCCTGCAGTGATGTCCTGGGACTGAGATGATCGACTTCCAACAACCACAACCATCTTCCTTTGTGCTAGGTATGACCCCAACCGGTGGAGAGTTTTTCCCAATTTCCATTAACTCCAGTTTTGCTAGGGCTCCTTAATGCCACACTGTCAAATACTGCATTCATGTCAAGGGCAGTCATTCACACCTCTAGAGTTCAGCTCTTTTGTCCATGTTTGGACCAAGACTATAATGAGGTCAGGAGCTGAGTGGCCCTGGCAGAACCTAACTGAGCATCAGCGAGCAGGTTATTGCTGAGCAAGTGCCGCTTGATAGAACTGTCGATGCCCCCCTCCATCACTTTGCTGATGATCGAGAGTAGACTGATAGGGCAGTAGTTGGCCAGATTGGATTTGTCCTGCTTTTGGTGCACAGGACACACATGGGCAATTTTCCACATTGCTGGGCAGATGCCAGTGTTGTAGCTGTACTGGACAGCTTGGCTAGGGGTGCAGCTGGTTCTGGACCGGAACACCATGGGTGACTCAGCTGTGCAGGGAGAGAGTGAAAAGGACAAGAGAGCAATAGTGGTAGAGGATTCTATGGTTAGAGGAACAAATAGGCGTTTTCTGTGGTTGCAAGTGTGATTCCAGTATGGTATGTTGCCTCCCTAGTGCAAGGGTCATGCATTTCACTGAGCAGCTACAGAGCTTTCAGGAGGACGAGGGTGCACAGCCAGAGATCATGGTCCACTTTGGTACCAACAATATAGCAAGAATGAGGGATAGGGTCCTGCAGGCTGAGTTTAGGGAGTTAGGAAAAAGATTAGCAAGCGGGACCACAAGGGTAGTAATCTCCAGATTACTCCCAAGACCATGTGCTAGTGAGTATAGTAATAGGAAAATAAACCAGATGAATGCGTGGCTGGAGAAATGGTGCACGAGGCAGGGCTTCAGATTTCTGGGGCATTGGGACCGGTTCTGGGGAAGGTGGGACCTGTACAAGCTGGATGGACTGCACCTGAACAGGACTGGGACAAATATCTTTGCAGGAAGGCTTGCTAGTGCTGTTGGGGATGGTTTAAACTAAATTGACAGTGGGATGAGAACCTAAGCACTTTCTTAGGACAGTTTCAAGGTGGGGAACAGGAGGCAGAAAATTAACAAAATTAGCGAGTGACTCTGAAAGGCAGAGGAAGCAAAAGGTTAAAGAGTGTGCAACACAGGAATTTGGCAGTGTTAAAGGGTATCTATTTAAATGCAAGGAGTATAGTAAATAAAGCTGATGTGTTGAAGGCATAGATCGATACATGGCAACACAATATCATTGCTATAACAGAAAGTTGGCTTAAAGAGGGGCAAGAATGGCAGCTCAACATCCCTAGAAATAGTGTTTTCAGGCATGATAGAGAGAGAGAGAGAGAGAGAGAGAGAGATTAAAAAAGGAGGGGGGTGTAGCATTAATTAGTTAAGAAATCAATAACAACTTTGAGGAGGGATGATATGCTAAATGAATCAAACAAGGCCATATGGGTGGAGCTCAGAAATAAAAAGGGGGGCAGCCACATTACTGGGAGTGTACTGCAGACCCCCAAATAGCAAGGGAGATAGAAGAACAAATATGTAGGCAGATTTCTGAGTGCAAAAACATTAGGGCAATAACAGTTGGGAATTTCAACTACCCCAATATCAACTGGGATACAACAGTGCGAAGGGCACAGAGGGCACAAATTTCTTGAACTGTGTTCAAAAGAACTTTTTTAGCCAGCATGTAATAAGCCCAACGAGAGGGGACACAATTCCAGATTGAGTCTTCAGTAATGAAGCTGGGCAAGTGGATGTAGTAACAGTGGGGGATCATTTTGGAGATAGTGACCATAATAGCATAATCATGGAAAAGGACAAAGATAATACAGGAGTAAAGGTTCTAAATTGGAAGGCAAATTTTTATGAAACTGAGGTAACCTGGAGAAAGTGGACTGAATATCGCTACTTGAAGGAAAATCAGTGGCAAACCAGTGAGAGGCATTCAAGAGCAAGATACTACGGGCACAGCGGAGGCATGTCTCCACAAAGATTAAGGGTGGTACTGCCAAATCTAGAGCAACTTGGTTATCTAAAAGCTTACAGGGTAAGTTAAAGCAAAAAAGAAAGCTTATGACTATCACAAAAATCTTAAAACTTTAGAAAGCTTAGAGTATAGGAAGTGCAAGGGTGAAGTAAAAAAGGAAATTAGAAAAGCAAAGAGAGGACATGAAAAATTATTGGCAGGTAAAATCAAGGAAAACCCGAAATTGTTTTATCAGTACATTAAGAGAAAAAGGATAACTAAGGAAAGGGTAGGGACTATCAGATGTACAAGGGAATTTATGCGTGGATGAAGATGTGGGCAGGGTTCTTAATGAGTTTGTTGTCTCTGTCTTCACAAAGGAGAGGATTGTTGCAGACATTGTAGTTAAAGGGGAGGATTGTGAAATATTAGATACGATAAGCATAATGAGAGGAAGGTGCTTGACGGTCTGACATTCCTGAAAGTGGATTAATCGGCAGGACTGGATGGATTGCATCCCAGGTTGTTAAAGGAAGCCAGGGAAGAAATAGCGGATGTGCTGAGGATCATCTTCAAACCCTCACTAGATACAGGTGAGGTACCAGATGATTGGAGGTCTGTGAACGTTGCATCATTGTTTAAAAAGGGTAATGATAGGCCAGTCAGTCTGACCTCGGTGGTGGGTAAATTGTTAGTTTATCCTATCCCTCAGAATAGATTGTGTCACTTAGAAAGGCACAGATTAATCATGGATAGTCAGCATGGATTTGTTAGGGGAAGGTTATGTCTTACTAACTTGATTGAATTTTTTGAGGAAGTAAAGGAGGATTGATGAGGGTACTGCAGTGGATGTGGTTTACATGGATTTTAGTAAGGCATCTGACAAGGTCCCGCATGGCAGACTGGTCAGTAAAATGAAAGTCCGTGGGATACAGGGTAATGTGCAGGTTGGATCCAGAATTGGCTCAGTGATAGGAAACAAAGCGTAGTAGTTGACAGATGTTTTTGCAAACGGAAAGCGGTTTCCAGTGGCGTTCCACAGGGCTCAGTGTTGAGTCCCTTGCTGGTTGTGATATGTATTAATGATTTGGACTTAAATGTGGGAAGCAGGATTAGGAAATTTGCTGATGACACAAAAATTAGCCGTGTAGTTAATAGCGAGGAGGAAAGCCCTGGACTCCAAAATGATATCAATGGCTTGGTTGAATGGGCGGAAAAGTGGCAAATGGAATTCAATCCAGAGAAGTGTGAGGTATTACATTTGGGGAGGGCAAATAAAGCGAGGGAATACACAATAAAAAGAAGGATATTGCGTACGGTAGAAGTAGTAAGTGCATGTCCACAGGCCCCTGAAAGTGGCAGGACAGGTAGATAGAGTGAAGGCGGCATATAATTGCTTTCCTTTAGTGGCCGAGGTATAGAATATAAAAGCAGGGATGCGATGCTGGAACTGTACAGAACACTGGTTAGGCCACAGCTGGAATACTGCGTGCAGTTCTGGTCACCACATTACAAAAGGACATAATTGTCCTGGAGAGAGTACAGAGGAGATTTACAAGAATGTTGCCAGGGCTTGAAGGTTGCAGTTATGAGGAAAGGTGGATAGGTGAGGGTTCTTTTCCCTGGAACTGAGGTTGAGGGATGACTTGATTGAGGTGTACAAAATTAGGAGCGGCCTAGATAGAGTGGACAGGAAGGACCGGTTTCCCCTGGCGAGGAGGTCAGTTATCAGGGGACAGATTTAAGGTGATTGGTGGAAGGATTAGAGGGGACATGAGGGGAAACTTTTTCACCCAGAGGGTGGTGAGTGTCTGGAATTCACGGTCAGGAATGGTGTTGGAGGCAGAGACCCTCAATTCTTCTAAAAGGTACCTGGACATGCACCTGAGGTGCTGTAACCTGCATGGCTATAGACCAGGTGCTGGAAGGTGGGAATAGTTTGGACAGCTAGTTTGTTCAGCTGGCATGGACACAATGGCCTCCCTTCTGTGCTGTCCTTCTTCTATGGTTTTACAGAGCACAAGTCATCAATACTATTGCTGGAATGTTGTCAGGGTCTGTAGCCTTTGCAGTGTCCAGTGCCTTCAACCGTTTCTTGATATCATGTGGAGTGAATTAGACAGGCTAACGTCTGGCATCCGTGATGCTGGGGACCTCAGGAAGAGGCCAAGATTAATCACCCACTCGGCACTTCTGGCTGAAGATGGAGGTAAATGCTTCAGCCTTGTCTTTTGCACTGATCTGCTGGCTCCCCCATCGTAGAGGATGGGGATATTTGTGCAGCCTTCTCCTGTCAGTTTTCAATTTTCCATCACCATTCACAACTAGATGTGGCAGGACTTCAGAGCTTAGATCTGATCCGATGGTTGTGGGATCGCTTAGCTCTATCTATTGCATGTTGCTTTCTATAGATATAGCTCTTGGGTTTAAAGGCATCAAAGGATATGGGGCGAAAGCGGGAACAGGTTACTGAGTTGGATGATCAGCAATGATCATAATGAATGGCACAGCAGGCTCGAATAGCCTACTCCTGCTCCTATTTTCTATGTTTCTTTCGCTGTTTGGCATGCAAGCAGTCCTTTGTTGTAGCTTCATCAGGCTGACACCTCATTTTTAGTTATGTCTGGTGCTGCTCCTGGCATGCCCTCCTGCATTCTTCATTGAACCAGGGTTGGTTCCCCCAGCTTGATGGTAATAGCAGAGTGGGGAATATGCTGGGCCATGAGGTTACAGATTGTGGTTGTATAATTCTGCTGCCGCCGATGGCCCACAGCACCTCACGGATTGCCAATTTTGAGTTGCTAGATCTGTTTGAAATCTATCCCATTTAGCACGGTGGTAGTGCCACACAACACAATGGTGGGTATCCTCAATGTGAAGATGGGACTCAGTCTCCACAAGAACTGTGCAGTGATCACTCCTACCAATACAGTCATGGACAGATGCACCTGCGACAGGTAGATTGCTGAGGGCGAGGTCAAGTAGGTTTTTCCCTCTTGTTGGTTCCCTCACCACCTGCTGCACACCCAGTCCTTTAAGACTCGGCCAGCTCGGTGAGTAGGGGTGCTACCGAGCCATTGAAGTCCCTCACCCAGAGTACATTTTGTGCCCTTACTAGCATCAGTGCTTCTTCCAATTGGTGTTCAACATGGAGAAGCCGAGGAGGGGTGGTAGGTGGTAATCATCAGAAGGTTTCCTTGCCTATGTTTGCCCAGATGCCATGAGAATTCATGGGGTCCAGAGTCAATGTTGGGGACTCCCAGGATAACTCCCTCCTGACTGTATATTACTGTGCCACCACCTCTAGTGCACCTGTCCTGCTGGTGGAATGGTGACAGCGGTGTCTGCTGCATGGTCTATAAGGTATAATTCTGAGAGCATGACTATGTCAGGCTGTTGCTTGACTAGTCTGTGGGGCAGCTCTCCCAATTTTGGCACAGACCCCCAGATGTTTGCAGGGTCGATGGGGCTGGGTTTGCCGTTGTCGTTTCCGGTGCCTCGGTCAATGCCAGGTGGTCCGTCCAGTTTAATTCCTTTTCTTAGTTTTGACACAACTGTATGGCTTGCTAGGCCATTTCAGAGAGCATTTAAGAATCAACCATATTGCTGTTGGTCTGGAGTCACATGTCACTCAGACCAGGTGAGGCTGGCAGATTTCCTTCCCTAAAAGGCATTAGTGAACCAGATGGGTTTTTACAACAGTTGACAATGGTTTCATGGTCATTATTAGACTAGCTTTTTAAATCCAGGTTTATTAATTGAATTCAAATTCCATTGTCTGCTGTGGTGGGATTTGCACCCAGGTCCCCAGTACATCACTGATCTAGTGACATTATCAGTAACCCACCGCCTCCCTATTGATAGGGGCATATAGTACAAGAGTGAGGAGATTATGTCAAACTTGCATAAGACACTAGTTTGGCCTCAGCTGGAGTATTATGCCTGTTCTGGGCACTGCACTTTAGGAAAGATGTGAAAGCATTGGCAAGAGTACAGAAAAGATTCACAAAAATGGTTCCAGGAATGAGGAACTTCAAGTATAAAGACAGATTGGAGAAGTTGGGACTGTTTTCCTCAGAGAAGAGAAGGCTCAGAAGAGATTTGATAGAAGTGTTCAAAATCATGAAAGGTCTGGACAGAGTAGATTGGGTCAAACGGTTCCCACTCCTGAAAGGATCAAGAACGAAAGGGCACATATTTAAAGCAAGCAAAAGCAACATGAGGAAAAAACGTCTTCACAGTGAATGGTTAGGATCCAGAATGGACTGTGTGTGGAGGCAGGTTCAATTGAGACATTCAAAAGGAAATCAGTCTGTTATGAGAAGGAAAAATGTGCAGGATTACGTGACGAAGGCGGGGTAATTCATTAGGTGAATTACTCATTCGGAGAGCCAGTGCAGACACGACGGGCCGTACCGCCTCCTTGTGCGCTATAACCGTTCTCTGATTCTGAGCGCTCCAGAGGAAAGGGCCGCGGCTGAGATGGGTCGGGAGCGGGGTGCGGGCTGCAGGCCTGAGGCCCGGACTGACTCACCTTCCAGGGTCTCGCACTGCACCAAATTCAGGTAGTCGCCCTGCGACAGGATGCCGGCTTTGAAACCTCTCACTAACCCCTCCAGGTAGCCGTTGTCCACATTGAAGTAGAGTTCGTTAAAAGAACCCATATCGCCAACGCTAACAACCGTATCAAGCATTAAGAAAACCCGGCCACTGCAGCACCAGCTGACAAGTCAGCTGATCCGCACCACAGCGAGCATGCGCAATGTCACGCCCCACTGCCTCAGCGAGTGGGCCCGCAGATACTGCGCATGCGCAATGTCGCGCCCTGCTGCCTCCGGTTTCCCCAGACACCATTGAGCATGCGTGGCACAACACTTGAACAGCCGGCAGATAGTGAGCATGCGCACAAAGTCAAATTTTACAAATTTCACAGTGACAGCAATTTAAGAATCGTTAATTTTACAATTCACATTTAAGTCGTAAATTTCACTGTACTGCAACATTTCATAAAATCACAAAATTGTTACAGCACAGAAGGAGGCTATTCAGCCCATCCTGTCTGCATTGGCTCTCCGAAACAGCAACTGCATCCGTTCCATTCCCCTGCCTTCTAAAGGCCTGCTCGGGTCGGCCAAAAAAAACCCGATCCGTGCCCGACAGAACAACATCCGACCCAAACCGGAACCAGCCCGAGTCCTTCCATTTTTTCCCGCGCCAGACCCAATCCGACCCGACAATCAGTTAACTTACCTTATGTTTTTCACTTTGTTGCTGATCTGCACAAGCTTAAAATAACTGTACCAAAACCATCTTTCTAGTCCAAAAATTAAATTAGCATTGGAGCCACTTACCTGTGATAGAGCGTGTCTGACCCGAGCCCGAATGCCGGACCCGGAAGTGCAACTTGACCCCGACCCTGACACGTCGTCGGGTTCGGGTCGGGTAGCCGGCCTTTACTGCCTTCTCCCCATAAACCTGCCCATTCTTCCTTTTCATGTAACTGTCTAATTCCCTTTTGAATGCTTCAATTGAACCTGCCTCCACTGCGTTCTCAGACAGCACATTCCAGACCTTAACCACTCGCTGCGTGAAAACATTTTTCCTCATGTCACTTTTGCTTCTCTTACCAAATACTCTAAATCTGTGCCTTCTCGTTCTCGATCCTTTCACAAATGGGAACAGTTTCTCTCTATCTACTCTGTCCAGACCCCTCATGAATTTGAATACCTCTATCAAATCACCTCTCAGCCTCCTCCTCCGAGGAAAACAGCTCTAGCTTCTCCAATCTGCCTTCATACCTGAAGTTCCTCATCCCTGGAACCATTCTCGTGAATCTTTTCTGTACTCTCTCCAATGCCCTCACATCTTTCCTGAAATGCGGGTCCCAGAACTGGATGCAATACTCCAGCTGAGTGCGAACTAGTGTCTTATACAAGTTGACATAGAAACATAGAAAATAAGAGCAGGAGTAGGCCATTCAGCCCTTTAAGCCTTCTCCGCCATTCAAAAAAGATCATGGCTGATCATCTAATTCAGTACCCTGTTCCTGCTTTTTCCCTTTATCCCTTGATCCCTTTGGCATTAAGAAATATATCTGTCTCCTTCTTGAATATATTTAATGACTTGGCCTCCACTACCTTCTGCGGTAGAGAATTCCACAGGTTCATCACCCTCTGAGCGAAGAAATTTCTCCTCATCTCGGTTCTAAATGGCATACCCCGTATCCTGAGACTGTGACCCCTGGTTCTGGACTCCCCAGCCATTGGGAACATTCTTCCTGCATCTAACCTGTCTAGTCTTGTTAGAATTTTAAAGGTTTCTATGAGATCCCCTCTCAATCTTCTAAACCCTAGTGAATATAGGCCTAGTCGACCCATTCTCTCCTCGTACGTCAATCCTGCCATCCCAGGAATCAGCCTAGTAAATCTTCTTTGCACTCCCTCCATGGCATGAACATCCTTCCTCAGATAAGGAGACCAAAACTGAACACAATACTCCAGATGTGGTCTCACCAAGGCCCTGTGTAACTGCACTAAGACATCCTTGCTCCTGTACTCAAATCCTCTTGCAATGAAGGCCAACATACCATTCGCCTTCCTAACTGCTTGCTGCACCTGAACGCTTGCTTTCAGCAACTGGTGTGCAAGGACACTGATCTCGTTGCTCCTCCCCCTTTCCCAATTTATCAACATTCAGATAATAATCTACCTTTCTATTTTTACAACCAAAGTGGATAACCTCACATTTATCCATGTTATACTGCATCTGCCATGCATTTGCCCACTCACCCAACTTGTCCAAATCACAGCTCACTTACCCCCGGCTTTGTGTCATCTGCAAACTTGGAAATGTTACAGTTAGTTCCCTCACCCAAGTCATGAATATATATTATGACTAGCTGGGGCCCAAGCACTGATCCCTACAGTACCCCACGAGTCACTGCCTGCCCACCGGAAAAAGACTTGTTTATTCCTACTCTCTGTTTCCTCTCTGTCAACCAATTCTCAATCCATGCCAATATATTATCCCCAATCCCGTGTGCTTTAATTTTTCACACTAACCTCTTATGTGGGACCCTATTAAAAGCCTTCTGAAAACCCAAATAGACCACATCCACTGGTTCCCCCTTATCTATCCTACTAATTACATGCTCAAAAAACTCCAATGTTAAGCATGATTTCCCTTTCGTAAACCCATGCTGACATTGTCCAATCCCGTTTATGCTTTCCAGGTGTTCTGCTATCACATCCTTTATAATAGACTCTAGCATTTTCCCCACTACTGATTTACGGCTAACTGGTCTGTAATAACCTGTTTTTTCTCTCCCTCCTTTTTTAAATAGTGGAGTTACATTTGTCACCCTCCTATCTGTAGGAACTGCTCCAGAGTCTATAGAATTTTGGAAGATGACCACCAATGTATCCAGTATTTCCAGGGCCACTTCCTTTAGTACTCTGGGATGTAGATCATCAGGCCCTGGGGATTTGTCAGCCTTTAATCCCATTAATATCCCTAGCACTTTTTTTTTTACTAATACTGATTTCCTTCAATTCCTCCCTTTCATTAGACGTTTGGTTCCCTAACATTTCTGGGAAGTTATTTGTGTCCTCCTTTGTGAAGACAGAACCAAAGTATGTGTTTAATTGTTCTGCCATTTCTTTGTTCACCATTATAATTTCCCCCGTTTCTGACTGTAAGGGACCTACATTTGTCTTCACTAATCTTTTTCTCTTCACATATTTATAGAAGATTTTACAGTCAGTTTTTATGTTCCCTTCACTAACAATGCTACCCCACCTCCTTTCCCTTTTTGCCTGTCCTTCCTAAATATTAAATATCCCTGGATGTTCAGATCCCATCCTTGGTCACCCTGCATCCATGCCTCCGTAATCACAACTATATCATAACTGTTTATATCTATTTGTGCTGTTAATTCATCTACCTTATTGCGAATTTAAGTTTACTCTCGTACTCTATTTTCCCCTGCTTAATCAACCTCCTTTACTGAATTCTAAACTGTTCCCAATCCTCAGACTTGCTGCTTTTTCTGGCAATTTTATATGCCTCCTCATTGGATCTAATACTATCCCTGATTTCTTTTGTAAGCTACAATTGAGCCACCTTTCCGGTTTTATTTTTGCGCCAGACAGGAATGAATAATTGTTGTAATTCATGCGCACGTTCTTTAAATATTATCCATTGCCTATCCACAATCAACCCTTTGAGTAAAGTTCCCCAATCTACCATTGCCAATTCACGCCTCATACCTTCATAGTTTCTTTTATTTAGATTCAGGACCCTAGTTTCAGGTTCAACTACTTCACTCTCCATCTTAATGAAGAATTCTATCATGTTATGGTTGCACCTCCCCAAGGGATCCTGCACAAGAAGATTGTAAATTAATACTTTCTCATTGCACAATACCCAGTCTAGGATAGCCTGTTCTCCAGTTGGTTCCTCAACGTATTGGCCTAAAAAACCATCATGTACACACTCCAGGAAATCCTTCTCCATAGTATTATTGCTAATTTGGTTTGACTAATCTATATGTAGATTAAAATCACCCATGATTACAGTTGTACCCTTATTGAATGCGTCTCTGATCTTCTGTTTAATGCCATCCCTTGCATCTTCATGACTGTTTGGGGGCCTATAGTCAACCCCCACCAATGTTTTCTGCCCCTTAGTGTTCCTTAGCTCCACCTATACAGATTCCACATCATGATTTTCCGAGCCAATATCTTTCCTCATTATTGCATTGATTTCCTCCTTCACTAACAACACTACCCCACCTCCTTTCCCTTTTTGCCTGTCCTTCCTAAATATTGAATATCCCTGGATGTTCAGTTCCCATCCTTGGTCATCCTGCAGCCATGTCTCCGTAATCACAACTATATCATAACTGTTTATATCTATTTGTGCTGTTAATTCATCTACCTTATTGCGAATGCTCCACGCATTAAGACACAATGCCTTCAGTCTTGTCTTTTTAACATTATTAGTCATTTTAGCTTTATTGTGCACTGTGGCCCCATTTGTTTCTCACCCGTTTTCTCTGCCTTCCACTTTTGCTTCTTACGTTTCTGTCTTTCATTTCTATCCTTGCTTCCCCCTCCTCTGTCTCCCTGCTCAGATTCCCATCCCCCTGCCATTCTGGTTTAAACCCTCCCTGACAGCACTAGCAAACACCACCACCACCCGCTCCACCCCCCACTCCCCACTCCCCCCAACGAAGAAATTGGTCCCGGTCCTGCCCATAACATAACTTCCTTGCTCTTGTACTCTATGCCCTTAATAATAAAATGCAGGATACTGTATGCTTTATTAACCTTTCTCTCAAACTGTCCTGCCACCTTCAATGACTTATGAACATATACACCTAGGTCCCTCTGCTCCTGCACCTCCTTTAGAATTGTACCCTTTATTCTATATTGTCTCTGCATGTTCTTCCTACCAAAATGAATCATTTCACATTTCTCTGCATTGAACTTCATCTGCCACCTGTCTGCCCATTCCACCAACTTGTCTATGTCCTTTTGAAGTTCTTCACTATTCTCCTCAGAGTTCACAATGCTTCCAAGTTTTGTATCATCTGCAAACTTTGAAATTGTGCCCTGTACACCAAGGTCTAGGTCATTAATATATATATCAGAAAAAGCAAGGGTCCCAACACTGATCCCTGGGGAACTCGAATACAAACCTTCCTCCAGCCTGAAAAACATCTATTAACCACTACTCTTTGTTTCCTGTCACTCAGCCAATTTTGTATCCATGTTGCTACCGTCCCTTTTATTTCATGAGCTGCAGGTTTACTCACAAGTCTGTTGTGTGGCACTGCATCAAACGCCTTTTGAAAGTCCATGTAAACTACATCAACAGCATTGGTCTCATCAAACCTCTCTGCTCCCTTCTCAAAAAACTCCAGCAAGTTAGTTAAACATGATTTTCCCTTAAGATATTCATGCTGGCTTTCCTTAATTAACTTGCATTTGCCATGTGACTATTGATTTTGTCCCAAATTATTTTTTCTGGAAGTTTCCCCACCATCTAAGTTAAACTGATTGGCCTGTAGTTGCTGGGCTTATCTTTCCACCCATTTTTGAACAAGGGCATAACATTTGCAATTCTCCAGTCCTCTGGCACCACCCCCAAGTCTAGGGAAGACTGCAAAATTATGGCCAGTGCTTCTGCGATTTCCACCTTCACTTCCCTCAGTATCCTTGGATGCATCTCATCTGGTCCTGGGTCTTTATCCAGTTTAAGTTCAGACAGTCTATCTACTTCCTCTTTAATCAATGTTAAACCCCTCAAGTGTCTGACTTACCTCCTCTTTGCCTGGGTTGCATCTTCTTCCTTGGTAAAGACAGATGCAGAGTATTCATTTAATGCCTCAGCTATGCCCTCTGCCTCCATGTGGAAATTCCCTTTCTGGTCTCTAATCGGCCCCACTCCTCCTTTACCACCCATTCACTATTTATACGCTCATAGAAAACTTTTGGAATTTCCTTTAATGTTAGCTGCCAGTCCCTTTTCATGCTCTCTCTTTGCTTCTCTTATTTGCTTTTTCACTTCAGCTTGGTTCTCAGTAGTTTTTTCTACCTGACATCTGTCATAAGCACACTTTTTCTTCTTTATCTTAATCTCTACCTCTTTTGTCATCTAGGGAGATCTGGGTTTGTTTGCCGTAATTTTCCCCTTCGAGGGAACATACCTTGACTGTGCCCAAACTATCTCTTCTTTGAAGGCAGCCTATTGTTCATCTACCAGTTTTCCTACCAGGTTTTGACTCCAATTTATTTACCCCAGCTCCATTCTTACCCCATTGAAGTTGGCCTTCCCCCAGTAAATTATTCTTACCCTGGATTGCGCTTTGTCCTTTTCCATAGTGAGCCTAAGCCTATGGTACAATGATCACTATCCCCTAAATGATCTCCTACTGACACTTGATCCACTTGGCCCACCTCATTATCAAGAACCAGGTCTAGCACTGCCTCCTTTCTCATTGGACAAGCAACATACTGTTGTATAAAATTTTCCTGAACACACTGTAAGAACTCGCCCCTCACTGCCCTTTACACTACTATTATCCCAGTCTATGGATAATTAAAGTCCCCCATTATAACTACCTTATCATTTTTACACCTCTCTATAACTTCCTTGCAAATTTGTTCCTCCACGTCCTTCCTAGTAGCTGGTGGCCTATAGACAACACCAAGCAATGTAACCACAGCTTTTTTGTTCATGAAAATCACCTTTTTAAAACAGAAAAAACAAAGGAGGCTTCTGGCTTCAAATGGCATTTATTGTATACACAAAAACTATTGTAAAAAGCTGACCAAAAACAGGTCACATTCTTTACTTACTGAAGTCAGTGGTTGAATGTGACAATGAAGCAACCTGCAACTGTTCCTTTCTTCATTACCTGTCTCAGCGCTGTGAACACCTGCCCGTGTTTAGACACAGCTCTCTCCTTGTCCATAGAGTTTGTTGGAATTGTCCTTACAATGTGTAGCAAAAGCTCTCACTAGGTAGTCCTGTTGTAGTTTATTTGCACTTGGCAAGCAGCCACCATTTTGCACATTATGTTGAATGAATGCCCGCAGCTTTGGGTAATCAAGTTTTTCCAATGGTATATTGGTGCTTGCAAAAGCATCCACAAGTTCCATTATTGTAACCAACTGATGATTTTCTGAGCTCTCTGTCGACATCTTAAAAAGAGATGAAATTGTTGCTTTTTGTTTGCATGTTCGTTTTCCAGCAGTGCAGTGTCGGATGCTCTTTCTGCTGCGATTGGCTTTCGGACTCTAAGTGGCGCTGAACTGTTGCCCCCTGTGTGTGATCCAACGAAACATTGCAGTTTGTACAAAACAGTATACCTCATCAACATGCAGAATCTGGCTCTCAAATTCTTTCACTTCATTTGCTGGAGCAGGAGTAGGCAATTCAGCCCCTTGAGCCTGCTCCGCCATTCAATACGATCATGGCTGATCTCATCTTGGCCTCAACTCCACTTTCCTGCCCGTTCTCCATCACCCTTCAACCCATTACTAATTAAAAATCTGTCTATCTCCTCCTTAAATTTACTCAATGTCCCGGCATTCACCACACTCTGGGGTAGTGAATTCCACAGACTCACGACCCTTTCAGAGAAGAAATTTCTCCTCATCTCTGTTTTAAATCTGCTACCCCTTATCCTAAAACTATGACCTATCATTCTAGATTGCCCCACCAGAGGAAACATCCTCTCTACATCTACTTTGTCAATCCCCTTAATCAGCTTATATATCTCAATTAGATCTCCTCTCATTTTTCTAAACTCTAGAGAGTAAATGCCTAAACTGCTCAATCTCTCTTCATAAGACAAACCCTCATCTCTGGAATCAATCTAGTGAACCTCCTCTGAACTGCCTCCAATGCAACTACATCCCTCCTCAAGTAAGGGGACCAAAACTGTACACAATACTCCTGGTGGGGTCTCACCAATACCTTGTACAGTTGCAGCAACACTTCCCTACTTTTATACTCTCTTCCTTTAGCAATAAATGCCAAAATTCAATTTGCCTTCCTTATTACCTGCTGCACCTGCATACTGGTTTTCTGTGATTCATAATCCATGCCAGTATATTACCTCCTATCCCATGTGCTTTAATTTTGCTAACCAAACTCCTGTGGAGGACTTTATCAAAAGCCTTCTGAAAATCCAAGTATACCACTTCATCAACTCTCCTTTATCAATTCTGTTAGTAACATGCTCAAAAACTCCAACAGGTTCGTCAAACATGAATTGCCATTCATAAATCCATGTTGACTGTGCCCAATCAGATCATTATTCTCCAAGTGTCCATTTATCACATCCTTTAGAATAAATTCTAGCATTTTCCCAATGACTCATGTAAGGCTAACAAGTCTGTAATTCCCTGTTTTCTCTCCCTCCCTTCTTAAATAGTGAGGTGACATTTGTGACCTTCCAATCTACAGGAGCCATTCCAGAATCTATAGAATTTTGGAAGATGATCACCAATGCATCCACTATCTTCATAGCTACCTCTTCTGACACCTTGGAATGTAGAATATCAGGTCCCAGGAATTTATCCATCTTCAGCCCCATCAATTTCTCCAATACAATCTTCTTACTAATACTAATTTCCTTCAATTCCTTATGCCCCCTAATCCCTTGGATCTCTAATTCTAGGAGATTTCTTGTATCTTCCTCAATGAAGACGGGCACAAAGAAATCATTTAGCTTCTCTGCCATTTCTCTATTCCCCATTATAAATTCTCCTGACTCTGCCTGTAATGGACCCACATTTGTCTGAGCCAAATGTTTCCTTTTTACATACCTATAGAAGCTTTTACAGTCCGTTTTTATGTTTTTTGCTAGCTTACATTCATATTCGATTCTCCCTTTATCAGTTTCTTCATTCTCCTTTGCTGCTCCTTCTAAAATCGTTCCAATCCTCAGGTTTTCTATTATTTCTGACCACTTTATCGGCCTTTTCTTTTAATCTTATACAATCCTTAACTTACCTTGTTATCCATGGTTAACTGCCTTTACTTTTGGGGTTTTGTGCCTTGAAGGAATGTATAGTTGCTGTAAACTATATAATAATTCTTTGAAGACTATCCATTGCCTATGTACTGTCATACTGTTTAATGTATTTTCCCAATCCACCTCAGCCAATTTGCCCCTCATACATTCATAATTTCCTTTGTTCAAATTTAACACCCTGGCTTCAGATTGAACTACCTCACTTTCAAACATAATGTAAAATTCTATCATATTATGGTCACTCATCCCTAAAGGTTCTTTTACGACAAAATTATTAATTAGCCCGTTCTCAGTACATAATACTAGATATAAAACAGCCTGTTCTCTAGTCGATTCCTCAACATACTGCTCTAGAAAACCACCCCTAACACTCCAGAAACTTATCCACCAAAGCATTGGTGCTCATTAGGTTCACCCAGTCTTTATGTAGATTGAAGTCACCCATAATTACTGTATTACCCATGCTACATGCTCCTGATTAATATCATGTCCCACATTACCACTACTGTTAGGTGGCCTATAAACAACTGCTGCCAATGTTTACATTTCAGAACTGATGAAAGATCACAGACCTGAAATGTTAACTTTGCTTCTTTCTCCACAGATGCTGCCAGACCTGCTGAGTATTTCCAGCACTTTTTGTTTTTATTTCAGATTTCCAACTTCTGCAGTATTTTGCTGTTATTTTGTCCTACCAATGTTTGCTGCCCCTTGCTGTTTCTTAGCTCCACACAAACAGATTCCACATTTTGTTCTTCCGATCTGAGATTCTACCTTACTAATGTACTGATCCTATCCCTTATTCTCAATGCATCACCACCTCCTTTTCCTTTTTGCCTGTCCTTCCTAAATGCCGAGTATCCTTGAATATTCAGTTCCCAGTCTTGGTCACCCTGTATCCTTAATGGTAATTAGATCATACCCATTTACCTCTATAAATCGTCTACCTTGTTGTGAATGATGTGTGCATTCAGGTAGAGTGCCCTTAACCCTGTCTTCTTGACGTTATTCTGTTTTCTGAGCCCAGTTGATGCTCACCTTTATTTCGCCTGCCTTCTAATGTCACTTGCTACTTTGCTACCGTCGGTTACCAGCTTTACTCCAATTTGAGCTACCCCTCAGGTTCCCATCCTCCTGACAAGCTAGTTTAAACCTGAAGGCATGGTCACCGGTGGTGGGGCAACTGGAGTATTGTGTTCAATTCTGGGCATCGCCCTTCAGAAAGGATAAGAACATACGAAATAGGAGCAGGAGTAGTCCATACACCCTCGAGCCTGTACGATTATTGCTGATCCTCAGACTCAACTACTTTCCTGCCCAGTCTCCCTTAGAGATCAAAAATCTGTCTATCTTAGCCTTAAATATATTCAATGATGAAGCATCCACAATGCAGGGGTAGATAATTCCAAAGATTCATAACCCTTTGAGTGTAGGCATCTCTCCTCATCTGTTACGACCAGGTGAGAAAGGTGTCTAGGGGTTATTTACTGTCTTCACCTGGTCTTATTGAAACAGGGTTTAATTTTAAACACACTGTTTTGAGCTCCCCTATTGTGCATCCTTGTTCACAACTTTCTAATTATGAGGCAAAGAAATGAGCACACCAGGTTTTCTTTATGTTTAAAGAAGAAAAGTGAAATTTATTAAACCTTGAACTTAAACTCTAATACGGTTAACGCCTAGCCGACACTAGCATGCACACGTGATACACACATGCAAATAGGGACAGAAAAGGGAAGAAAAATAAAATGGAGAGGTTTGAGGCAGTCTCTAAAGGGGGTTTCTTGTTACTGTTTCTGCGTTTCCAGCTTGCCGTAGAGTGCTTGATTGTAGACAGCTCTTACTTTTCGTTGGGGCCCAGTATTCTTCTTAAACCTTGTTCACTGTAGGAGACTTTACTCTCTTGGTGTTCATATGTCTTCAATGGTTTCTGAAGCTGGTGAGAGCTAGATGAGAGCAGACAGAGGAGTTCTCAGTCCAGGAACTAACAGCTTTTTGAGTTTCAAACACTCCGTGGCAAGTTCAAAATTCAAACAACTCCAACAGTCAGCCAGTCATGAGATCAAACCGGTCAGACCAAGTCTGTTTGTGTATTTGGCTATTTTAGCAGTTAATCTAGAAGGCTAGCCTTTCCACCTTCAACGTCTGGTAATCAAAAATCCATTGTGGATTAAATTGGAGCAGGGAATAACCCCTTTCTTCTTTGAAGTACTGTATGTGGATATGCTAATGTCTCTCTCCAGCCAAATTCCAATTGTTTTTTAAAACAAGTTCTTTCTTCACAAAGAACTGTTTAAAATCAATGCTCATCTAAATACTTCTGAAATGTTGTGAGGGTTCCTGCCTCTACCACCCCTTCAGGCAGTGTTCCAGGTTCCAACCACCCTCTGGGTGAAAAAAATTCTTCTCAAATCCCCTCTAAACCTCCGCTCCTTACCTTAAATCTATGCCCCCTGGTTATTGACCACTCCGCTAAGGGAAAAAGTTTCTTCCTATCTATCCTATCAATGCCCCTCATAATCTTGTATACCTCAATCAGGTATCCCCTCAGCCTTCTCTGCTCCAAGGAAAACAACCCTATCCTATCCAGTCTCTCTTCATAGCTGAAATGCTCCAGCCCAGGCAATATCCTGGTGAATACCCTCTACACCCTCTCCAGTGGAATGACATTCTTCCTATGGTGTGGTGACCAGAACTGTACACAGTACTCCAGCCTATCCAGTGTTTTATACAGCTCTAACATAACCTCCCTACGCTTATATTCAATGCCTCAACTAATAAAGGCAAATGTGCCTTCCTAACCACCTTGTCTACCTGTGCTGCTCCCTTCAGTGATCTATGAACAAGTACACCAAGGTCCCTCGGACCCTCTGTACTCCCTAGGGTCCTACTATCCATTTTATATTCCCTTGCCTTATTAGTCCTCCCAAAGTGCATCACCTCACACTTCTCAGGATTAAATTCCATTTGCCACTGCTCCACTCATCTCACCAGCCCAACTATATCGTCCTGCAATCTAAGGCTTTCCTCCACTATTTACGACACCACCAATTTTCATGTCATCTGCGAACTTACTGATCATACCTCCTATAGTCACGTCTAAATCATTAATGTACACTACAAACAGCAAGGGTCCCAGCACCAATCTCTGCGGTACACCACTGGTCACAGACCTCCACTTACAAAAACAACCCTCCACCATCACCCTCTGCCTCCTTCCACTGAGCCAATTTTGGATCCAATTGGCCAAATTACCCTGGATCCCATGGGTTCTTACCTTCTTAATCAATCTCCCATGTGGGACCTTATCAAAAACCTTGCTGAAGTCCATGTAGACTACATTAACTGCTTTACCCTCATCTACTCATCTAGTCACCTCCTCAAAAAATTCAATCAAATTTGTTAGACACGATCTCCCCCTGACAAAGCCATGCTGACTATCCCTGATTAATCCCTGCCTCCCCAAGTGGAGATTAATCCTGTCTCAGAATTTTTTCCAATAATTTCCCTACCACTGACGTTAGACTCACAGGCCTATAATTTCCTGGTTTATCCCTGCTACCCTTCTTGAATAATGGTACCCCATTCACTGTCCTCCAGTCCTGTGGCCAGAGAGGATTTAAAAATTTGTGTCAGGGCCCTTGTTATCTCCTCCCTTGCCTCACATAGCAGCCTGGGATACATCTCATCTGGGCCTGGGATTTATCCACCTTTAAGCCCGCTAAAACAATTAATATGTCCTCCTTTTCAATGCTAATTTGTTCAGGTATATCACAATCCCCCTCCCTAATCACTACACCTACATTGTCCCTCTCCATAGTGAACACAGATGAAAAGTAATCATTCAAAACCTCACCTATGTCCTCCATCTCCACACACAGATTGCCTCTTTGATCCCTGATGGTCCTCGCTCTTTCCCTGGTTATCCTCTTGCCCTTAATATACTTATAAAATGCCTTGGGATTTTCCTTTATCTTGTCTGCCAGTGTTTTTTCATGCTCCCTCTTCGCTCTCCTAATTACTTTTTTAAGTACTCCCCGACACTTTCTATACTGCCCTAGTGCCTCTGCTGTTTTCAGCGCTCTGAATCTGCCATAAGCCTCCTTTTTTTCCTTATCCAATCCTCTATATCCCTTGATGTCCAGGGTTCCCTTGATTTATTGGTCCTACTCTTCACCTTTATGGGAACATGTTGGACCTGAATGACTCCCACTGGTCTGATATAGACTCTTCTACAAGAAGCTGCTCCCAGTCTACTTTGGTCAGATCCTGTTTTATCATATTGAAATCTGCCTTCCCCCATTTCAGTACTCTTATTTCCGGTCCCTCTATGTACTTTTCCATAACAACCTTAAACCTTACAGAGTTATGGTCACTATCTCTGAAATGCTCCCCCACTGCCACTTCTACCACTTGTCCGGCTTCATTCCCTAGGATTAAGTCCAGTACCGCTCCTGCTCTTGTAGGACTCTACGTACTGGCTCAAAAAGCTCTCCTGAATGCACTTGAAGAATTCCACCCCCTTTAAGCTTTTTGCGCTAATACTATCCCCTCTAATATAGTGGAAGTTGAAATCCCCTACTATTATTACCCTATTATCTTTGCACCTCTCTGAGATTTGCCTACATATCTGCTCCTCTATCTCTCCCTGACTGTTTGGAGGCCTGTAGTATGCTCCCAGCCAAGTGATTGCCCCCTTTTTATTTTAAAGTTCTACCCATATGGCCTCATTAGAGGAACCTTCTAAGATAACATCCCTCCTTACTGCAGTAATTGACTCCTTAATCAACAGTGCATTGCCACCTCCTCTATCACGTCTGAAGATTCTATACCCTGGGATACTGAGCTGCCAGTCCTGTCCTTCCCTCACCCATGTCTCGGTGATAGCAATAATATCATACTCCCATGTGTTAATCAATGCCCTCAATTCATCTGCCTTACTAGTAAGACTCCTTGCATTAAAATAGATACAATCCAGCCTTGCATTATTTGCTTGAGCCCTAACAGGTCTATATTTACTCTGCCCTCCAGACTGACTTAGCTTCTCTTCTATATTTGATTGTACATCACCCCGTACTGTACCTGCACTCTGTATCCCATCCCCCTGCCAAATTAGTTTAAACCTCCCCCCAACAGCACTAGCAAACCTCCCAGCAAGGATGTTGGTCCCGTTCCGGTTCAGGTGCAACCCGTCCAAATTGTACAGATCCCACCTTCGCCAGAAACAGGCCCAGAGATCCAGGAAACTAAAGCCCTCCCCCCTGCATCATCTCTTCAGCCATGCATTCATCTGCTGTAACCTCCTATTCCTATACTCACTAGCCCGTGGCACAGGGAGAAACCCAGACTGTAGTAAGACTTCCTTATTCTTGTACTCCAATCCCCTTGCAATAAAGGCCAATGTGTAATTTGCCTTCCTAATTGCTCATTGTACCTACATGCTAACTTTCTGTGTTGCTTGTCCCTCTGAAGACCAACATTTACAAGTTTCACGCCTTTTAAAAAATATTCTGCTTTTCTATTCTTACGGCCAAAGTGAATAATCTCACACTTCCCCCCACTATACTCCATCTGCCACCCTGTTGTCCACTCACTTAGCCTGTCCATATCTCTTTGCAGCCTCTCTGTGTCCTCCTCACAGCTTACATTCCCACCTACCTTTGTATCATCAGAAAACTTAGATACATTACTCTCAGTCTCTTCATCTAAGTCATTAATGTAGATTGTAAATAGCTGAGGCCCCAGCACTGATCCTTGCAGCACTCCACTAGTTACAGCCTGCCAACTTGAAAATGCCCCATTTATCCCTACTCTCTGCACCCCGTCCATTAACCAATTCTGTATCCATGCCAATATATTACCCCCAATTCTTGAGCCCTTATCTTGTGCATCAAGCGTTAGTGTGGCACCTTATCACATGCCTCTTGGAAATCCAAGTGTATACTACATCTACTGGTTCCCCTTTATCTGCTCTACTAGTTACATCCTCAGAAACTCTAATAAATTTGTCCCTTTCACAAAATCATGTTGACTTTGCCTGATCACACTATAATTTTCCGTGCATTATTTAAGACTTCCTTCATAATAGATGATAACATTTCCCGATGACTGATGTCAGACTAACTGGCCTGTATTATAGTGTTTTCTCTGTTCCTCCTTTCTTGAATTGCAGTGTTACATTGGCTAACTTCTGACCCACTGGGCGAATTCTAGAATCTAGAGAATTTTAGATGTGAAGGCATTAGAGAGAGAGTACAGAAAATATTTAAAAGAATGGTTCTAGGGATGAGGAACTCAGTTACATGAATAGATTGGAGAGGCTGGACTGTTTTCCTTGGAGAAAAGATTAAGAGGAGATTTGATAGAGATGTTCAAAATCCTGGACAAATATGGACAATGGACAAATCATGAGGGGTCTGGACAGAGTAGATAGGGAGAAACTGTTCCCAATGGCAGAAGGGTAGAGAACCAAAGGAGTAATTTCAATGACTGCAAAAGGAAGTTGGATGGCCACTTGGGGAAAATAAACCTGCAGGGCTACAGGGATTGAAAGCGACTGGATAGCTCCATAGAGAGCCAGCATGGACTTGATGGACTGAATGGCCTCCTTCTGTGCTATAAGTAACTCTATCACTCTATGACTCTATAACAGTTAACAATATCAGCTAACATGGGGACCAGGAGGGGAAGTTGGGTGGTCAGCAGTTTAGCAGAAATAGGGTCAAGGGAGCAGGAAGTGGGTCTCAATTTCTACTGTAGTCAGTCTATTTTTATAACAAATCTTATGCTCGTCCATTTAATTTCTCTTTGGTGGTGCGAATGCAAACTTTTCCTTTAAAAGGGGACATCGTCTTACAACTCTGAGAATTTAACACAATAATGGGCGATTTTGGTTTTGAAAAGACAAGCAAACCCTTTGAATCAAATGAAGCTGTTTCAATAAAAACAAAATAATTGACTATGCTGGAAATCTGAAACTAAAACAGAAAATGCTGGAAATACTCAGGTCAGGCAGCATCTGTAGAAAGAACAAAAGTCAGCATTTTAGGTATAAACACTTCCTCAGAAGGGGAAGTTATGACAGATGAACAAGATTTATAAAAGGACAAAATAATGTGAAGGATGAAAAAAACACACAAATGTAAGTGGTTTTCTCCGGCATACTGAAAACACACCTCTTACTGCAAGTTCTGGACGATAGGGATTATATGGACACATCAGACTCGGACCCATGTCTTTTGGGCTCAACCGTATTGTGTTTAATAAGATTAACAATAACACTCGTAAACTACAAAATAGTACAACCCTGGCTTGTCCAACAAGCCTAACTGTGCTAAATTACCATGGCCTAATAAAAGAGCGCTCCTGTGAAATAAACTAACACAGGACCCCCAGCACTAAACCTCTCTAAGGTTTGGTCGGGACTTACAATCACCCCCTCACACAGTTAAGTGATTTTGTGGAAGTGTAGGTGCAGGCAATATGCTCACCCCGATTGCCTGTTTTCTTACTTGCAGCTTCTTCCTGTACGTCTCGCTCCTGGTTCTGTACTGCCGACGCAGTATCCAAGTTCCAGTTTGAGTCAAGGTCCATTGATGAGGGATGAAGAGCAGTGCTCAGCTTCTGGCAGTGTTCCACTGAATCGAGCCAAGCCCCACTCGAGAGACTCGCTGTAGATTGATGCCGAGGAGGAGAAGAGCCAGCACCGGCTCCATATATATCCAAAACCTTTTCTCCAGTCAATACTGATCGATGTATTGACTCAGGTGATCTGTGTGGACCACCCCCCCTTCCCCCACCGTGAGATGGAGTGACTCAACCTTTGAAATCTTTGTGATTTTGTTTTCCCGCTCCCAGGCCTGGCACTTGGAGAGACAATGAGTGCTGATTACTGAATGTCTGTCGTTTCCTGAGTTGACGGCCCCATTAGCGGGGAATGGGTTTCAATCTCAAACCGATCTTGCTTAACTGACTTATCTCCTGGAAGACAATGGCCCGGTCATCTCCTGCCTTCCACCAGTTTCGGTTGGGACTGAGTCTTGTCTGTGCTTTATTGAGTTAATTCTCAGGGTATTGTTCCCAGTAATCATGTTAGATGGTGATGATGTCAATCGGCCTGGGTTCCCTTTCACCCAGCCTGTCAGTGTGAAATGTCCCTTTGCATGTGAATGCACCTTAGTCAGGTTAGCCTGGCTTGAAACTCCTGCCAGTCAATCCTATTCCCTAAACCACTCCCACAAGCTTGCCAAACAGTACAGTTCTTTATTGGAGTTTTAGATTTCAAATATGATTCATGAAAATGGCCAGAAAGCTGGTTCTACACAAACACACAGAGGAAAAGAAAAACATTGTACGCCAATCCCTGCATTGAAAGCCAACATAGCATTTGAATTCTTAATTGCACCTGCATGCTAACTTTATGATTTTGCAAAAGGATACCCTCTGAACTCCAACATTTAATAGTTTCTCGCCATGGGTGGACACATGGCAGATGTGATTTAATAGAGAAGTGTGAAGCGATACATTTTGATAGGAAGAATGAGGAAAGGCAATATAAAATAAAGGATACAATTCTAAAGGGAGTGCAAGAACAGAAACACCTGGGGTTATTTGTTGAAGGTGGCAAGGCGGGTTAAGAAAGTGGTTAAAAACGCATATAGGATCCCTGCCTTTATATATAGAGGCTGAGAGTACAAAAGCAAGGAAGTTATGATGAACCTTTATAAAACACTGGCTCAGTCTCAACTGGTGTATTGCATCCAATCCCATGCACAACACTTTAGGAAGGATGTGAAGGCTTTAGATAGAAAAGATTTACGAGAATGGTTCCAGGAATGAGGGACTTCAGTTACATGGATAGATTGGAGAAGTTGAGGTTGTTCTCCATAGAGAAGAGAGGGTTGAGAGGAGATTTGATGGAGGTAAACAGTTCCCATTGGTAGAGGGATCAAGAACAAGAAGTCATAGATTTAAAGTGATTGGCAAAAAACCAACAAGAGGGGAAAACTTTTTTTACCCAGAAATGCACTGGCTGAGAGTGTGATGGAGGCAGATTTAATCGTGGCTTTCAAAAGGGAATTGGATAAGCACCCAAAGGGAAAAAATGTGTAGGTCTATGGGGAAAGGACGGGAGTGGGACTAGCTGAGCTGCTCTTGCAGAGAGCTGGCACAGAATGACAGGCCAAATGGCCTCCTTCTGTGTTGTAACCATTCTATGTGATGTGCTTAGGTGGAGAAAAGGAAATGGTTAAAAAGCAGAAACCATAAAATAATAAATAGCACTGGAACTGTATTTTTCCCCACATAGTCAACATCTAACAATGTACGATTCCTTCATAGTCACTGGGTGACACATCAGAATGTCAAATTGAGGATGAAAAGTAAAGTTGACATGAATTTTAATGATTCCTCCTAATAAAATCTTTCACATTGAGAACAGTTTATCAGAGCTATTTTCTTTCCTCCAGTATGAATCTCACACACAGCTCTTAATGCATCCTCTGATAGAAGGTGTGCCCATTTATTACCCCTTCAACAGGCTCTAGTTCTAGACCCATTAGAGCTTTCTCCTCTTTCCCACCCACAACCCCATTAAAAAAAGAACTGGAGCCCCTCCCCAACCCCATCCCTTGATTTTAGCTGATTGTTCATCAACTTGTGCCCATGTGCTTTTGAGTCTGAACTTCAATGTCTGCCCTTTGCTGCTGGCCTGTTTGTACGCTGATCAATAATCAACAGAGCTTTTCCTCCTGTACCCCAGATTGATATCTTTTAATACATTGGACATAATATCCTAATGGTATTAGGCCCTCCAAGTGTTGGCTGGTGCTGAACTCACCAATTTCACCTCCCAGATAAACTGCTGTGAAATTCAGCAGGATATCTACCTCAAAATCAACAAGAATACACAAGCAACGAGGTCTATACTAAGAAAGGATGACACCAGCTGCTTCAGCCATTTAAAACAAAGAAGGCCACCCAAAAAAAGAACTGAGATTGTTGGCGTCTGTCCATAAAATGAGTTTGAAGTAGTAATTTTACATACAGCATTTATCCATTTTATTTCCCCCTTTGTATTTATGAATGATTTCTTGCTTTCTAGACAACACAGGATTGTGATTTTGTTCTCTCTCCTTACAAATACTGTGATATTTTACTGCCATCTACAGACTAACCATTGTCAAATAAATGGAATAAAGACAGAGAATGCTGGAAATACTCAAGATCTGGCAGTGTCTATGGAGACAGAAACAGAGTGAACATTTCAAGTCAATGACCTTACATCAGAACAAAAGGTCATCAGCCTGAAATGTTAACTGTTTCTCTCTCCATAGATGCTGCCAGAAACTGCTGAATATTTTTCCAGCATTTTCTATTTTTACTTCAGATTTCCAGCATCCACAGTATTTTGCTTTGTACAAATAAATAAGCCTGGGGTTTTCCTCTCATTAGGCTAAATGGCAACTTCTTAATGGAAAATTGTCAAGAAACCTACTTCTATTATTATTAATAGTGTATTCATATTGTTTTTCAGTTTTTGCAATAGAAATACCATGGGGGACAAAATCAATCCTCCAATCGCTTACATCCTGGCATCCAGCAAATCAACTTGAAACCAGAAAATGCTGGTAACAAAGAGCAGATCAGTTAGTGTCTGAAAGAGAACAATACTACAATCTTTTTAGATAGGACCCTTTATCAGGTTTTCGGTCAGTTGAACATCTGACAGGCACAGAAATTCATCACAATGCTCTCCAAATATGTAAGCAAAGTGCTTTTGCAGGCTTTCATACATGAAGAAAAATTCTACTTTAGAATAAATCTTCTAGTTTAAAGATTAAAGCTTCTCTTGGGAAAAAAGTCTTTCTATGAAAACATTGTAGTTTAATTATATGGCCAAAGATTGAAATTTTATCCAGTCGAGCAGGTCCTTGGAATGTTCCAAGGAAAGGAAGCATTCTTGCTTTTATATGCAATGGTTTTAGGGAGGACTGGGAGGTTAGGCACCATCTGTGTTATCTTGGATGGAGTAATAGAACAGATGGTTGCTAGGGAAGACGTAAAGAACATTATTTATGGGAAGCCATTTCAAGGGTGTGTGTTCATGTAATTAAGCCAGGACTTGGAAATCAGGTGTTAGATTTCCCTCAGAGTGGAATTGGACACTCTCGAAGAAAGTCCCCTGTGACTTGTAACCTTGTAGTTTTAGTCAGGTTGTATATCAACAACTCATTTACTGTTTGATGAAAATAACCTTTGTATTTTAACTAATGTATGTCGTGTTGTAGTTCCTTTAACATGTATAGGAAACCTATATACTTTGAAACAAGGTCCCCTCTAGTCTGAGTCACAAACTGAATCTAATATACCTAAATAACTGAGGAATTCATCTACTGATTTTGTTTATCTGGCATGGGACACAATTTCTCTGTGGAGAGATATGCCCCATTTGTCTATACCCAGAGAATTTAGGCATTGGTTGATGACAGTCAAGGTTTAAGTACCTCCAAGTAACCTTAGAGCAGTGGTTCTCAAACTGGAGTCCGCAGAGACTTTAGGAACATAGGAGCAGGAGTAGGCCATTCAGCCCTTCGAGCCTGCTCCACCATCCATACAATCATAGCTGGTCATCCCCTTCAATGCCTTTTTCCCACACTATCCCCATATTCTTTTATGTCATTGGTATTGAGAAATCTGTCAATCTCTGATTTAAGCATACTCAATGACTGAGCTTCCACAGCCCTCTGGGGTAGAGAATTCCAAAGATTCACAACCCTCTGAGTAAAGAAATTTCTCCTCATCTTGGACCTAAGTGACTTCCCCCTTATTTTGAAATTGTGTCCCCTGGTTCTAGACTCCCCAACCAGGGGAAGCATCTTACCTGCATCTACCATGTCTATCCCTTTAAGTATTTTGTAGGTTTCAATGAGATCATCTCTCATTCTTTGAAACTCCAGAGAATACAGCCCCAGTTTCCCCAATCTCTCCATAGGACAGTCCTGCCATCCTAGGAACAAGTCTGGTGAACCTATGGCAATAATATCTTTCCTAAGATAAGGGGACCAAAACCGTACATAGTACTCCAGTTGCGGTCTAACCAAGGTTCTATACAATTGAAGTAAGTCTTCACTACTCTTGTGCTCAAATCCTCTTGCGATAAAGGCTAACATACCATTAGCCTTCTTAATTGCTTGCTGCACCTGCATGTTAGCTTTTAGTGACTTATTGACAAGGACACCCAGGTCACTTTGTACATCTACACTTTCTAATCTCTCACCATTTAAGAAATACTCTGCACATCTATTCCTCCTACTGAAGTAGATAACTTCACATCTTTCCTCGTTATATTCCATCTGGTTCACTAATGTCCTTATGGAAGGAAATTTGCTGTCCATACCTGATCTGTTCTACATGTGACACCAGACCCACAGCAATGTGGTTGACTCTTAATACCTTCTGAGATGGCCTAACAAGCCACTCAGTTGTATCAAACCACTACAAAGGCAATAAAGAATGAAATGGACGGACCACCTGGCATCAACCTAGGCACTAAAAATGACAACGGCAAACCCAGCCCTGTCGACTCTGCAAAGTCCTCCTTACTAACATCTGAGGGCTTGTGCCAAAGTTGGGAGAGCTGTCCCACAGACTAGTCAAGCAGCAGCCTGACATAATCATACTGACAGAATCATATTTTACAGACAATGTCCCAGACACCGCCATCACCATGCCCAGGTATGTCCTGTCGCACCAGCAGGACAGACCCAGCAGCGGTGGCAGCACAGTGGTATACAGTCGGGAGGGGTTTGCCCTGGGAGTCCTCAACATCGACTCTGGACCCCATGAAGTCTCACAGCATCAGGTCAAACATGGGCATGGAAAGCTCATGCTGATTACCACATACTGCCTGTCATGGTCCTGTAGTTTTTTTTTTGGAATATGCAGTTTGCCTTTAAGGCTTGCAAGGGATCAGTATTGCTTTAAGAGCCGGCAAGCCTTAGGAGTTATAGGAAGGTGCATTTTTGTTGCCTTAGAAACAGCCATTTGGAGACTGCAACTCAAAGGGTGAATTCTCGTTACCATGGAAACAGCCACTGGGAGTGAGCCTGATGCGATACATTTATGACAATTCAGTTTGAACTGGCAGTTAGTAAGACAGTTTGAACGCACAGACAGAAGTCACAGAGGACACAGCTGTGATGAGCACACCTGAAAAAGAGCTCTCTACCATTTAAACTGAAGGAAGAGGATTTTAGTCTGATTATTATTATCTCTCAAAATTCTAATAACATCAGGACAGAGATCCCTGGCAATTTAAATTAAAGAAAGGGAAGTTAGACTGTGACAATCTTTTATCCCTTAAAAAATTCTAAAGTCAGATTGATTCCATTGAAAGTGTTTGCAAGTTGTTAATTGTTGAAATTCACTGTAAAAGGAAAGCATCACCTACTGAAGTTAGACTACGGATTGCTCTACTGTGGAAGAACCTTTTTGCCCACATCGGATGACTATGAGGACTTCAAGCAACCTTGGACTGTAAATTTGCAAGGACTCTAATTTTTTTCTATTTTAAATGTTGTTTATATCTTCATAGTGTTTAAGAATTTAGTTCTTTTAATTAAAGAGTTAATTTGTTGATTTAAAGACACCTGGTTTGGTTAGCCTCACTCAGGGGTTAATAGATGATACAATTTGGCTTGGTCTTTCTTTAATTTGGAAAGTTTTAAATGATATGTTAGCCGATCTGTGGAATGACAGGATTGAATTAACAGTGCGTTGGTCCCACCACAATCAGAATCATATATTTTGATTGGGGGCTTTGACAGGAGCGGTCGGTTGTAACACCGTGCCCCCCGCCCCCCCTCAGTTGATGAGTCAGTACTCCTCCATGTTGAACACCACTTGGAGGAAGCACTGAGGGTGGCAAGAGTGCAGAAGGCACTCTGGGTGGGGGACTTCAATGTCCATCACCAAGAGTGGCTCGGTAGCACCATTACTGACATAGCTGGCTGAGTCCTAAAGGACATATCTGCTAGCTGGGTCTGCGGCAGGTGGCTAGGGAACCAACAAGAAAGAAAAACATACTTGACCTTGTCCTTACCAATCTGCCTGTCGCAGATGCATCTGTCCATGACAGTGTTGGTAGGAGTGACCACCGCATGGTCCTTGTGGAGACGAAGTCCCATCTTCTCATTGAGGATACCCTCCATTGTGTTGTGTGGCACTACCACCATGCTAAATGGGATAGACTTCGAACATAAATACTGTGTTTACGAGAGCAGATCAGAGGCTGGGAATTTTGCGGCGAGTAACTCACCACCTGGCTCCCCATTGCCTGTCCACCATCTACAAGGCACAAGTCAGGAGTGTGATGGAATACTCTTCATTTGCCTGGATGTGGCAGCTCCAACAACACTCAAGAAGCTCTACACCATCAAGGACAAAGCAGCCTGCTTGATTGGCACCCCATCTACAAACATTCAATCCCTCCACCACTGGCGCACAGTGGCAGCAGTATGTACCATCTACAAGATACACTGCAGCAATGTACCAAGGCTTCTTAGGCAGCACCTTCCAAACCCATGATCTCCACCACCTAGAAGGACAAGGGCAGCAGATGGGTGGGAACACCACCACCTGCAAGTTCCCCTCCAAGCCACACAGCATCCTGTCTTGGAACTATATTGCTATTCCTTCACTATCACTGCGTCAAAATCCTGGAATTCCCCAACAGCACTGTGGGTGCACCTATTCCACATGCACTGCAGCGGTTCAAGGCAGCTGCTCACCACCACCAAGGACAATTAGAGATCGGCAATAAATGCTGTCCTAGCCAGCAATGCCCACATCCCATGAATGAAGAAAAATAATCTGCCACGTTCTTGCTCACTCACTAAGTCTGTCCAAGTCCCCTTGAAGCTGCTTTGCATCTTCCTCACAACACACATTCCCACCTAGTTTTGTGTCATCCGCGAACTTACAAATATTACATTTGGTCCCCAAATCCAAATCATTGAAATATATTGTGAACAGCTGGGGCCCAAGCATTGATCCCTGCAGTACGCTAATAGTCACAGCCTGCCAATGAGGGAATGACTCGTATATTCCTACTCTATTTTCTGCCTGTTAACCAATCCTTAATCCATGCCAGTATATTGCCTCCTATCCCATGTGCTTTAATTTTGCTGACCAACCTCCTGTGGGGGACTTTAGCAAAAGCCTGCTCAAAATCCAAGTATACTACATCCACCAACTCCCCTTTATCAATTCTGTTAGTAACATGCTCAAAAACACCCAACAGGTTCGTCAAACATGATTTCCCATTCATAAATCCATGTTGACTATGCCCAGTCAAATCATTATTATCCAAGTGTCCATTTATCACATCCTTTAGACACAATGGGCCAAGTGGCCTCTTTCTGTGCCATAAACGTTTTACGATTTAGAACAGATTCTAGCATTTTCCCTACTATTGATGTAAGGCTGACAAGTCTGTAGTTCCCTGTTTTCTCTCTCCCTCCCATTTTAAATATTGGGTGACATTTGCTACCTTCCAATCTGCAGGAACCATTCCAGAATCTATAGAATTTCGGAAGATGATCACCAATGCATCCACTATCTCCAAAGCTACCTCTTTCCACATTCTAGGATGTAGAATATCAGGTCCCGGGGACTTATCCACCTTCAGCCCCATTTATTTCTCCAATACAACCGTCTTACTAATACTAATTTTCTTCAATTCCTCATTCTCCCTAGGTCAGAGCATATTATTAAGCTTTCACACCCAAATGGAAAACAGCCAAATTAAACACTTTAGTAACCCCCAGAATAAAACAGACCAAACCAGGTATCTTAAGACAACAAATTAACTAATTATTAAAAAACAAATTTTTAAACACTATTAAGATAAAACTATGTCTAAAGACCTTATAACTTCTTATTTTTAATCTAACTCCCCATTGTCACACATACACTCAAAGAAAAATAAACAGTTAACGGGTTTTAAAAGTGGAGATTTTAAAAAAAATTTAGCTGTCTCTTAAGAATAAATAAAGTAAGTTTTTGTAGGTTACATTCCTGATGGATGCAGTCTTCTAATGTGGAAATAAAGGTCACTCGCAGTCTTCATCCGGATTTGATGAAAATAGTAATTCAGAAGATAAGCATTCAACTCTTCGGCTGCAGCAAGCATTAAATAGTCCTTTGAGTGATGAGCACAGTAATACACCAATTTCTTGAAAGAAAAGGCTTTTCTTTACTCATGGAATTAACTTGGCTTGTAGCTCATTGTAGAATTTTTGCTGAGAGAGAATTAGACAGCTTCTTTCTCTTCAGTTCGCCTTGCTGGAAAGTCTCTCAGAACTAACTGGTTTCAGCCAGTTCCACACAGTCAAGAGGACACATTGCACCATGTGACCTCTCTCTCCTGCTGTTGCCCAGGGTAACAAAAATGCATTATCTGGAATTTCTGGAGACACTTTCTCCCTTAAAGGTGCACTGTTTTTAACAAAGTCTTAAAGGCACACACATTGTTTTTAATCTGAGGAGAAAAAATAATTACAGGTCCGTGACAATCCACACTTAGTCAAAAGTTTCCGATAGAAGCTTTTAAAGTCTGTTTTTATGTTTCTTGCTGGTTTACATTCATATTCTATTCTCCCTTTCTTTATCAGTTTCTTGGTCCTCCTTTTCTATATTTTAAAATTCTCCAAATCCTCAGGTTTACTACTATTTCTGGCAACTTATACAATCCTTAACCTTATACAATCCTTAACTTCCTTTGTAAGCCACTGTTGACTGACTTTTCTTTTTGGGTTTTTGTGCCTTGAAGGCATGTATAGTTGCTGTAAACTATGTAATAATTCTTTGATGACTATCCATTGCTTATGTATTGTCATACCTTTTCATGTATTTTTCCCAATCCACCTCAGCAAATTTACCCCTCATACATTCATAATTTCCTTTGTTCACATTTAATACACTGGCTTCAGATTGAACCTCACCTTCAAACATAATGTAAAATTCTATCATATTCTGGTCACTGATCTCTAAAGGTTATTTTATAACAAGATTATTAATTAGCCCTTTCTCATTACATGAAACTAGATCTAAAATAGCCTGTTCTCTAGTTGATTCCTCAACATACTGCTCTAGAAAACCATCCCTAACACACTCCAGAAACTCATCCTCCACAGCATTGGTGCTCATTAGGTTTACCCAGTCTATATGCAAATTGAATTCACCCAAGATTATTGTATTACTCATGCTACATGCTTCTCTAATCTTCTGATTAATACCATGCTCCACACTACCAACACTGTTTGGTGGTCTATAAACAACTCCTGCCAATGTTTGCTGCCTCTTGCTGTTTCTTAGCTGCACCCAAACAGATTCCACATTTTGTTCTTCCGACTGGAGATCCTCCCTTACTAATGTACTGATTCCATCCCTTATCATCAGCGCAACACCACCTCCTTTTCCTTTTTGCTTATCCTTCCTAAATATTAAATATCCTTGAATATTCAGTTCCTAGTCCTGGTCACCCTGTAACCACATTTCCATAACGGCAATTCGATCAAAATCATTTACCTCTATTTGTGCCTTTAAATCATCTACCTTGTTGTGAATGCTGTGTGAATTCAGTTAGAATGCCCTTAACTTTGTCTTTTTGACATTATTCTGCATTCCAAGCCTCATTGATGCCAGCCTTTGTTTCGCCTGCCTTCTAATTTTGCTTGCTACTTTTCTTCTTCCTGTTACCAGCTTTACTTCCTTCCAATTTGAGCTACCCCTCAGGTTCCCATCCCCCGACATGTTAGTTTAAATCCTCCCCAACCGCACTAGCAAATCTCCCTGCGAGGATATTAGTCCTGGTCCTATTAAGGTGTAGCCCGTCTATCTTGTACAGGTCCCACCTGCCCAAGAACCAGTCCCAATGCCACAGAAATCTGATGCCCTCCCTCCTACATCTATTCTCCAGTCACATGTTCAATTGATCAATCCTCCTATCCCTATGCTCCCTTGCACATGGCACTTGGAGTAATCCTGAGGCTACTGCTATTGAGGTCCTGCTTTTTAATTTCCTTCCTAACTCCCTAAAATCTGCTTTCAGGACCTCATCCCTCTTCCAACCTATGTCATTGTACCAATGTGGACCAGGACCTCTGGCTGTTCACCATCCCTCAGAAGGATGTCCCACAGCCGCTCCATGATATCCTTGACCCTGGCACTAGGGAGGCAACACATCATCCTGGAGTCATATTTACTGCCGCAGAAACGCCTGTCTGATCCCCTGACTATCGAGTTCCCTATCACCATTTCTCTTCCACTCTTCTTCCTCCCCTTCTGTGCAGCTGAGCCACCCATGGTGCCACAGACGTTGCTGTGGCTACATTCCACTGAGGAACCATTGCCCTCATGAGTATCCAAAATTGAAAACCAATTAGTAAGAAAGATAGACTCAGGGGACTCCTGCACTGCCTGCCTGGTTCTCTTAGACTGCTTGATGGTCACCAATTCCCTCTCTGCCTGCATGCTCCTGACCTGTGGTGTGATCACCTCCCTAAACGTGTTCTCCACGCAGTCCTCAGTCTTGCGGATGCACAACAGTGACTCCAGCCACTGCTAATGTTCCAAAACCCAGAGCTCAATCTTCTGCAGCTGGTGACACTTCCTGCAGATGTGTTTTTCTAGAACACATGGTGCATACATGACTTCCCACATACCGCAGGATGTACATTCCACTTGGCCTAGCGGACCTGCCATAACATAACTTTAAAAACTATTCATTAAAATTACAATAAGTAGAATAACTTAGCAGTTAGTCACCAATCAGCTTCTTCCCCTGTACCAAAGTAAGAGACAGCTAGGAAGAAAAAGACAGGAGCACCTTCCTCACTGAACTCCCTCACTCACTGAACTCCCACTTTACACTCTGTGCAGACAAAGCAGCACTGAGGAAGCCCTGCTTTTATGCTTTCTGAAAAACAACTGATTCAAGCTTCTGAAAACCAGTTTAAGCCAACTACCTAAGTAACATGCTGCAGCTGCTCCCAGAGAGCTTGTATACTCCCGTTATAAGGCCGGAATAAAACTTAATTTCGCTTAACTTAAGGAGCAATTTTTAGTTAATTGCTAAATTGAAGGAAAAAACTAGACTTTAGATAGAAATTAACTCTTAAAAATCCCTCTCACCACATTCACCAGCTCTCAGTGCAGACTTGCCAGAAGGTCAGCCAAATAATGTGAAGGTGCTTACCAAGCAGGGTCAGCCTTGTGGGTGGGAGATGTGGGTGACCACCCAGGGTGCCGTGGTCAGGGGGCATCATGATCAATAGTAACTGAATGATCGGTAGGTGGAGGCAGGTTTGGTGCAAGCCAGGAGGCGGGAGCGGACTGTGGCCGCCACATGTGCAGCATAGAGTGGATTACCTGTCTCACCTTGAAGGGGAGCGAGCATAGATGAGTGCTGAGAGTGGCATGAAGATTGCCAAGTAGATGCAGGATTACCAAGGCTGGTTGTGAGCACCAAGTGAGTTCAGCCTTGTTCAAGAGAGGGTTATGCATTTATATAGTGCCTTTCACAACCAACGGACGTCTCAAAGTGCTTTGCAGTCAATGAAATGAAGTGCGGTCACTGTTGTGATATAGGAAACGCAGCAGCCAATTTGCACACCCACAAACAGAAATGTGATATTGACCTGATAATCTGCTTTTGTGATGTTGATTGAGGGATAAATAGTAAGCAGGACTCCAGGGATAACTCCATTGCTCTTCTTCAAAATAGCACCACAGGATCTTTTACATCTACCCAAGCAGGCAGATGGGGGTCTCAGTTTAACGTCTCATCCAAAAGATGGTACCTTCAACAGTGTAGCACTCCCTCAGTGCTGCACTGGAGTGTCAGCTTTGATTTTTGTGCTCAAGGTCCAGAGCCTTGTAATTCAGAGGCAAGAGTGCTCCAACTGAGCCATATCTACCATGCTACTAGATACTTAAACTCAAAGAAATGGCACCAAAACACAACTTTTCCCAGGGTGCCATTTTTGATTTGCAAGTGTCATTGTCAAACATCACACCAAGGACAGACAGACACTGCAGTGAGAAGGAGGTGCACCCACCCAACTGTAAATAAATAACTGTTTTCTAAAAGCATTATTAAAACACTCAATACATGCAACACTTTCATATTACTATTCCATTTGAAAAAGGGTTATTCAACCAAAAAGGTTTGAGAACCACTGCCTTAAAGGTACTGCCTGAGATTGCCTGTTTAAAGACACTGCTTATCAGCATAAACACTGGTGAATGTTCATTGCTTGACCAGCTAGGAGAATTTTACCTGTTAGGACATTGATTTGCAGAGTTGCCTGCAATTAAGAGAAAACAATCCTAGACTCCAGTGTCATAGCTACCCTACGCATCCCATCAATGTCTGGTTCACCATCAACAGTGCCCTGAAGACCTGTACACCTTTGAAGTAGATATCAGATTATGAAGTCTGCCACACAGGATCAACATGGCCAGACGTGTCATCTTGGAGCTAACCTGATGCCTGAGAGATGACACTTATCTCCTCTCCCCATTCAACCTAGGGAGGATAGTCAATACTTGGACATTAGACAATTAAAAAATACTGGTTTGAGCCCTTAGAAGTAAACAACTGGTATTGGGAACTCCCTGTGAGCAGAATGGTGAGCAGCCCACCTCACGTAAAATGATTGAAAATAATTACTTGAGCTTCATCTTTTCAGTTTACACTTGATTCCTAATTCCTCACTCAGGTGCCATTAATGTTATAAAATCACATTAAAATAACTCAACCTATTGTGGGGCTGCAGGTTTGGTCTGTTTACTTAAATTTGAATTGCCCTCTCACCCATGTATTTAGCAAACAAAATGGGTCAGCTAAAAATTGATAAAGAGGAGGTATTAGAAAGGCTAACTGTACTTAAAGTTGATAAGTCACCAGGACCGGATCCAATGCATCCGAGGACAGGGAAGTAAGTGTGAAAATTGCAGAGGCAATGGCCATAATCTTTGAATCCTCCTTAGATACAGTTGTGGTGCCAGAGCACTGGAGAATTGCAAATGTAACACCCTTGATCAAAAAAGGGTGCAGGATAAGCCCAGCAACTACAGACCAGTCAGTTTAACCTTAGTAGTGGAAAAGCTTTTAGAAACAATAATTCAGGACAAAATTAACAGTCACTTGGACAAATATGGATTACTTAAGAAAAGCCAGCATGGATTTGTTAAGGGTAAATCATGTTTAACTAACTTGATTGAGCTTTTTGGTGAGGTCAGCTTTTTGGCTGATAAGTTTAATACAGTTGATGTGGTGTACATGGATTTCCAAAAGGCGTTTGATAAAGTGACACAAGACAGGCTTGTCAGCAAAGTTAAAGCCCATGGAATAAAAGGCACAGTGGCAGCATGGATATGAAGTTGGCTAAGTGACAGAAAACACATAGTATTGGTAAACAGTCATTTTTTGGACTGGAGAAAGGTATATAGTGGGGTTCCCCAAGGGTCAGTATTACATACAAACATACGAATTTAGAGCAGGAGTAGGTCACTCGACCCCTCGAGCCTGCTCAGCCATTCAATATGATCATGGCTGAACTGATTAGTCCACATTGCCACCTACCCCCGATAACCTTCCACCCCCTTGCTTATCAAGAATCTATCTACCTCTGCCTTAAAAATATTCAAAGACTCTGCTTCCACCGCCTTTTGAGGAAGAGAATTCCAAAGACTCACGAACCTCTGAGAGAAAAGATTTCTCCTCATCTCTGTCTTAAATGGGCGACCCCTATTTTTAAACAGTGACCCCTAGTTTGAGATTCTCCCACAAGGGGAAACATCCTTTCCACATCCACCCTGTCAAGACCCCTCAGGATCTTACACGTTTCAAACAAGTTTGGGCTGGCACAGTGGTGCAGTGGTTAGCACCGCAGCCTCACAGCTCCAGTGACCCGGGTTCAGTTCTGGGTACTGCCTGTGTGGAGTTTGCAAGTTCTCCCTGTGACCGCGTGGATTTCTGCTGGGTGCTCCAGTTTCCTCCCATAGCCAAAGACTTTCAGGTTGATAGGTAAATTGGCCATTATAAATTGCCCCTAGTGTAGGTAGGTGGTAGGAGAATGGTTGGGATGTGGAAGGGAATATGGGATTAATGTAGTATTAGTATAAATGGGTGGTTGTTGGTCGGCACGGACTCGGTGGGCTGAAGGGCCTGTTTCAGTGCTGTATCTCTCTATGACTCTCTAAGTTGCCTCTTACTCTTCTAAATTCCTGTGGATACAAGCCTAGTGTGACCAATTATTCCTCGTAAGACAGTTCACCCATTCCAGGTATTAGTCTAGTAAACCTTCTCTGTTCTTGCCTCCAATGCATTTACATCCTTTGTTAAATAAGGAGACCAGTACTGTACACAATACTCCAGACGTGATCGCACCAATGCCATGTATAGCTGAAGCATAACCTCCCTACCTTTGTATTCAATTCTCCTCACGATAAATGATAACATTCTATTAGCTTTCCTAATTATGTGCTGTACCTGCATACTAATTTTTTGCAATTCATGTACTAGGACACCCAGATCCCTCTGCATCTCAGAGCTCTGCAATTTCTCACCATTTAGATAATATGCTTTTTTTTTATTCTTCCTGCCAAAGTGGACAATTTCACACTTTCCCATATTATACTCCATTTGCCAGGACTTTGCCCACTCACTTAACCTATGTATATCCCTTTGTAGCCTCCTTATGACCTCTTCACAAGTTACTTTCCTACCTATCTTTGTGTCATCAGCAAATTTAGCAACCATACCTTTGGTCCCTTCATCTAAGTCATTTATATAAATTGTAAAAAGTTGAGGCCCCACAGCTTTTCTTGATCTATATTAATGACTTAGAGTTGGGTGTGCAGAGCACAATTTCAAAATTTGTGGATGACATAAAACTTAGAAGTAATGTGAACTGTGAAGAGGATAGTAATAGACTTCAAGAGGACATAAGCAGGCTGGGCAGACACATGGCAGATGAAATTTAATGCACAGAATTGTGAAGCGATACATTTTGGTAGGAAGAACGAGAAGAGGCAACGTAAAAAGAGGATACCATTCTAAGGGAGGTGCAGTGGCAGAGGGACCTGGGGGTATATGTGCACAAATTATTGAAGGTGACAGGGAAGGTTGAGAAAGCAGTTAATAAAGCATATGGGATCCTGGGCTTTATAAATAGAGGCATAGAGAATAAAAGCAAGGAAGGTATGGGAAACTTTTAAAAGCACTGGTTCGGCTTTAACTGGAGTATGGTGTCCAATTCTGGGCACCACACTTTAGTAAGGATGAGAAGTCATTAAAGAGGATGCAGAGAAGATTTAAGAGAATGGTCCGTGGAATGAGGGACTTCAATTACATGGATAGATTGGACAAGCGGAGGCTGTTCTCCTTAGTGAAGAGAAGTTTGAGAGGAGATTTGAGATAGAGGTGTTCAAAATCATAAGGGGTCTGAACAGAGTAAACAGGAAGAAACTCTTCCCAATGGCGGAAGGGTCGAGAATCAAAGGACAGCAATTTAAGGTGAATGGCAAAAGAATCAAAAGTGACATGAGGAAAAACTTTTTACGCAATGAGTGGTTAGAATCTGGAATGCACTGCCTCAGAGTGTGGTGGAGATAGATTCAATTGAGGCCTTCAAAAGAGAATTGGATAATTATCTGAAGAGAAAAGGAATTGCAGGGCTACGAAGAGAAGGTGGAGGAGTGGGACTAGGTAAGTTGCTCTTGCAGAGAGCCTTCCCGGACACGAATGGCCCCCTCCTGTGCTGTAATCATTCTATGATTCTATAAAATTGCATGGCACAAGACAGAAAGTAGATATTACAGTAACTACAAATTAGTTACTAGACCAAACTTACCTAACATACGTTGTGCCTTGACTTCACAGTACATCAGTAATATGCTATATTTTTAAATTAGCTACAAGGACTCTAAGGGTGAAGTGCTTCCCATAAGAACCACTGGTCAGGAAATCATAGGCTCCACAGCCCCTGATCTTCCATTAGAAATCAGCCCTTTCACTCATAGTTTTCAGCTTGAAACATGCCGTCTATCAATCAGTAAAGTCAAAAATATACTGTAATTTAGATCCAATAACTATTTCCAGTGCAATTATTAACAGTAAAAAGATTAATTGTTCATCCTGTGGCCTACTATCGTAGATAATATCATGCATGAGGCCGCATTTTGGTCCATTAGGAATAAGGGTTTACTTATCTATAGCAGCGAAAGCTTGCACTGAGCATGATAAAAAGCAATTGGAACGTGCCTAAATCATACCCAGTTTTAAAAGGCAAGAGTCAGTCCTGGGTTTTTGCAAATATCACTCACGTCATTGGACATCATGTAGCCATAAAAACAAATGTATTCCACATTGTTACAACTTGGTATGTGAAGAATTTTTTCCACGATTTGTCTTTAACTGGCTTAGTTCTAATTTTAAGTTCATATACCCTGGGCATGTTTTGCAAAATGTGCCCTCTCAGTACAGAGCTGCAACTGCCGAGAGCACAAATTGGGAATTTAGGCAAAGAGTCAACAGATTTCTGAGACTTTTCTATACAAGAACAGAACATTTCACGGGCTTTTGTTGATCTCTATGCCCAAGCTTTCAATAAGTTACATGGAATTAGAAATTACAAGACGGAAGCCGGACTTCTGGACTAACCAGTCCATGTTGGTGTTTATCCTCCATAATTGCCACAGCCCTACTCCCACATGCCATATCCATTTATCCCACCTTTCCTTCCTCCACCTCTCTAATTCACTGTTTAATGTTGACAAAGATTTCCGCTTTCATTGCAAACTTCAGTATTGCATTCCACAGCCGCACAACCATCTGTGTAATATTAAGTCTCTTTTTTTATTAGTTCATAGAATGTGGGCATCTAACTGGCCTTGAGAAGATGGTGGTGAGCTGCCTCTTGAACCGCTGTAGTCCATGTGGGGTAGGTACACCCACAGTGCTGTTAGGAAGGGAGTTCCAGGATTTTGACCCAGTGACAGTGAAGGAATGGCAATATAGATCCAAGTCAGGATAGTGTGTAGCTTGGAGGGGAACTTGCAGCCGGTGGTGTTCCCATGCATCTGCTGCCCATGTCCTTCTATGTGGTAGAGGTCACGGGTTTAGAAGGTGCTGTCGAAGGAGCCTTGGTGCATTGCTGCAGTGCATCTTGTGGATGGTACACACTGCTGCCACTGTGCGTTGGTGGTGGTGAGAGTGAATGTTTGTGGATGGGGTGCCAATCAAGCAGGCTACTTTGTCCTGGATGGTGTCGAGCTTCTTGAGTATTGTTGGAGCTGCACCCATCCAGGCAAGTGGAGAGTATTGTAGGAACTAAAGGGTTAACCTCTGCCATGTTTTATCTGTTGGATGAATCTATAAATTATGGTCTGATAAAACTCACATGAGATGCTATGTATTAAATTAAAATAATTTTAAGTGATGTTGCAGATATGCTCGGGAATAGTTATACTTTGTGTATGTATATCTATATATATATATATATATCAATGTATTAGATTAGAATCTTGTTGTTAAATTTGAAATGTATATTGGTATACTGTAGTGGGGAGATGGTGGGAGAAGGTGTTCACTGTAACAACAATAGCAGAAGTAGCATTGCTGTGAGACCAAATGCCCATTCTGCATTTCAACTAAGACAGACTCAGTCACAATAAGGGATAGACATGTAGGCCTCACGAAGGATGATAATGCAAATAAAGATATTCAGAGACCATTTTAGTGCTAGAATATTGATGGGGACAGCAAACATTCCCCTTTGTGTAACAATGACTTGGGCCATCAAGCTGTCTGCAGGGTCAATGTACAGAGGGTAGAGTCATATTTGCTGTAATCTGAACACTATAAACTAATCAAAAAGGGACAATGTACAGAAGGTGAGGTCATACCTGACCAATCCAAGGGTTAAGGTGGACTGTAACCTAATATGGAAGGAAGGAATCCTCAGAGTGGGCCGTAAGTGGCAGGTGCTGGGACAACTCAGGGTGCACCGATTCAGGAAGAAACCACAGTCAACAGAACACCTCAAGAAAGAAGACAACGCCACAGCAACTCAGAAGTCAAGGACCGAGGACACCCTATATCCTGCTGTATAACTACTGCTGTTGTTTAAGAATTGCTGGTATATTCTTGCTGTACTTAATAAACTCTCTATCTTGATTAAGAAGCCAGAGATTGTACCTTGTGAGTCAAAAGCTAATCAACACCCCACCTTAACACACAAAACCCTTACAGTATTCCATCACACTCCTGACTTGTGCCTTGGAGATGGTGGACATGCTTTGGGGAGTCAGGAGGTGAGTTACTTGCCGCAGGATTCCTAGCTTCTGACCTGCTCTTGTAGCCATGGTATTTAAATGGCTACTCCAGTTCAGTTTCTGGCCAATGGTAACTGTTACGACCAACCGCTCAAGACAAAACCCCCAATCAAAATATATGATTCTGATTGCAGTGGGAGAAACGCACTGTCAATTCAGTCCCGTCCCTTAAAGGCCTGCTCGGGTCTGGAAAAAAAACCCGACCCAAACCCGACAGAACCACATCGGACCCGAGCCCGACCCGGCCCGAGTCCTTCCATTTTTTTCCGTGTCTGACCCGACCCGCGTCCCACCCGACCAGAGCCCGGCCCGACCTGAGCCCGACCTGACCACCGGAATGTTCACTTTACCTACCTTCTGATTCTGAATCCATTTTTCACTTTTTCAGTTTGTGCAGATAAGCAACAAAAACTGTAATTGAACTTGAAAGATTGTTTAAAATGATGAAGATTGGAGCCACAAAATCAGTGATTGTTTGGTCACGAGTTAAACAGAAACCCATGGAGTTGTGCCCAGGCAGGTTGTGCCACACTGTACCAGTATCTGCATTGCTTAAAATAAACACAGCAATTGCCCGAAGGCTCAGAAAATATCGTTGTACATTACCTAGACTCCTGCTTTACAGGTTGAAATACTTGCTGCAAGTTTATCCAGTGAGCAGCTGAGATGCAGAGATGAGGAAGGTCCTGAGTGATTAATTATTATAAAATATACAGTATTTATATAAAAATATAAAATTATTACTACCAGGACTCTAGTCTACACACATACAGTACATATCTCTTTAAACTTTCCAGACAAAAGAAAATCACAGCCAAATTGATTCATCTATAGATTAACCCCCGAATGAGGTGTCTTTAGATCGATAAATTAACTGTTTAATTGGAAAAAATAAATTCTTAAACACTATTAAGATATAAACAACATTTTAAAAATAGTAAATACAATAAAGTCCATGCAGATTTACACTCCTGCTGACGTGGAATCTTCTAATGTGGAACTGTCCAAGGTTGCTTGAAGTCCTCACAGCTGTCCGATGGGAAAAAAACAAGTTCCTCAACCATAGGAAACCCAACAGTCCAGTTCAGCAGTCGAAGTGACGCTCTTCTTTTTCAGCGATGAATTCAATAATTACAGTTCAGTAGTTAAAGTAATTGGTTATTTTCTTTTAAGAAATTAATCTGGCTTGACTTTTCAGAATTCTGAGACTATACTAAATAGGGTTTAAACAGACAGACGGAGAGCTCTTATTTCCTTCAGTATATGCTGGCAGTCTGTCTATATCTGTACAAACCAGTTAGCCAGTTTTTGAAAAGACAATTGGCAACTTTGTATCTCGTCTCTTCTCGATTTGTATGGTCGTTGCCGGGTAACCAGAATACAATTTGGCTTACAGTACCTAGAGCTTGTTGCCTTAAAGCAGTATTCTTTTACAGCCTTAAAGGCACACCGCATACTTGCTGGAAAAGAAAAAAAAACTACAGGATCATAACAGTAATCCAGGTCTTGCTGCATTTCTACACGGACTGCTTCAGTATCAGAGGAGTCACGAATGGTGCTGAACATTGTGCAAACATCAGCAAACATCCCCACTTCTGACCTTATACCTGAAGGAAGGTCATTGATGAAGGTAGTTGGGCCTAGGTCATTACCCTGAGGAATTCCTGCAGTGATGTCCTGGAGCTCTGATGATTGACCTCCAACAACCAGAACCATCTTCCGTCGTGCTAGGTATGACTCCAACCAGCAGAGAGTTTTCCCCCTGATTTCTTGCTTTCTGCCTTAAATTTCCTCTTTCCTCATCCCTTTCTTAACTTTATTATTTCCTCATATTTTCTCTTTTTATCACACCTATAGGCCCCATGTACTTTACTCCCCGACTTTGATTTCTAACTTCTTTATTTCTCCATGGCATCCTGAAACGTCATGTACTTTCCCTTTTTAATGGTATGTATTTTACACCTTTGCAACCTACTTTTCATTGTTGATTTACCAACTTCTCTTCCCACCTCACTTCAGCCAGCTCATGCCTTATCTTACTAAGATTCATCCCAGGAGCGTATATTCATAGAATATATCCTGTTCTGGAGTCCTCTACAAGACAAGACAGTCATTCTGTCAAATCTCTTCATTAACTGCCTCACCTGGAGGGAATATAACTCGAGTTTACCCAGTCCTTTTACCACATGTATCATTGAACTCTCTCCAAAGCAATTGTATCCTTTATCAGATAGGCAGTGGAATTTCCTCAGGGTTTCTCCTGATCAGCGTCAGTAACTTCAGCAGAAGATCGGTGGAGATTTCTGTTAGAGACTGGATTTTTACAACTTTCCACTGAAGCTAACCTAGCCAATCTGGAATTCAAAGAGGAAATTCCCAGCAATGGGGATGCAATAGTCCAAATGAAATCTGAGCACTGCTTTGTATGATTGCAGTAGTAATTCCTTGCTTTGATATTCTACACCATATACTGCTTTTGAACATATGAGTTGATTCTTGATTACCTAGACCCTTAAATGATCTACCACGACAAGCTTCCCATTTTTATTATTGGCACTAATCAGTGATGGCTCTGGTGTACATGTGCGCAGGATGGAAGATGGTTACATACCCAAGGACCTTCTTCTGTATAGTGAGGTAGCCGGGGCTAGATGACTATTGGGATGCCCAAAGCTCCACTTCAAGGATGCTTGCAAGCATGACATGATGGGTCTAAATGTTGACACCTGGGAGTCACTAGTTGGTGAAAGAGGAAGATGGCAACACATCCTATGGACTGGTTTGCACTACCACGACTACCAGTTGCTACAACAGCTTGGCAACAGGCGCCAACATCAAAAACAACAATTCACAGCATTAGTTGGCAGCTTCACATGCAGCACTTGTGGTAGAACCTGCCTCTCAAGGATTGGCCTTCACAGCCATCAGCAAAGGTGCACCAAAAGAAGACACCCCACCTAAATGGATTGTTCGCTGTGTGTCCATCATCTTTCGCAGATGGAAGGATGCCAACCATTCTTATTTCCAAAGTGTACTAACTCACTCTTACATTGAACTACATCTGATTCACTTAAGCACTTAATCTATCAATGTTCTTTCTGTTTAACCTGCTGATGCCTGGTTTATACATTTCAGAAATGGATTTGAATCTATTCGGGACAAAGGAGAGGAATGCCTCTTCATCCTGTTGGCTATAAATATCTGAAGTGAAATGAACTTGGGCAGTCTCAACCGTGTTCCTGTTTGGGTCAAATCTGCAACACAAAACTCAGAAACCCCATAACAGAGCTGATGTGGGCAATAAAAAAATTGCAGTGGTCCAATACGAGGTGCTCATCTGAGCATAGGATTGAGATGCATTGTTAGGGTAGAATTGGGGGGAACTTTATTCTAAGTATAGTTTATGTTATACATAAAGATACAAAGAATAGCAAAGGGTGACAAAACAGATAGTCAAAGCTACAAAAAGGAAGTATGACAAGAAATTTGCAAGGGATATCAAAATCGAATAAAAATATTTTAACATTATATTAGGAAAAAGAGGTTGATCAGGAGCAATGTGGGGCCCTTAAAAATGGATAACAGTGATATTGTCAATGAAAATAAGGAAATGGCGTACATGCTAAATAATTATCTGGATTGTACTGCTTGAAAGGGTGTTCTCAGCAGATTCAATAATAACTTCCAAAAGGGAATTGGATAAATACTTGAAGTGGGAAAATTTTCAGGGTTATGGGGGAAGAAGAGAGGAGTGGGACTAATTGAATAGCTCTACCAAAGAGCCAACACAGGCACGATTGACCAAGTGGCCTCCTTCTGTGCTGTATCATTCTATGATTCTGTATCTAATATATGCTTGACTCTGTTACTATATGCTCAAAAGTATGTTATAGCCTGAACCACACACATTCAACACAATCACTCTGAAAAAAAATACATTTCTAAAATGTATAAACCAGTCCATGTTTGGGTGCAAATGGATTTCACTGCTTTTGTTGAACGATCTCTTACAAATACAGCAAGTAATTTTAGATCTGGGCAGTGTGCGTTGCAATGAACCTGGACCAAATCAAACATGATGGACAGATGTCCAAATAAGATATGGCTTACTTAATTGAATGACTTTGGTTCCATTAGTTTTACTTTCTTTATAAAAACAGTTTGGTAAATCAGGGAAATTTACTCTTTCATTATCTCTCAAATGCAGTGCAAGATTGCTTTCTTTCATTTCCTGTGCAAATCAGCAACTAGAGCACACCCTAATATTGGTTTATAATGGTAACATGTTTAGTCTTTTGCAATAAATAAGAGCAGGAAATCGCCATTCATTCTTGAGTTTTATTCTGTTATATTTACAAATTCGAGTCTTCCATCTACAGTCAATTAGGGAAGAAGGTCAAAATAATTTGTTGCTTCAAGGACTCAGTGTACACTATACATTTAAGCTTAATTATACAAAATGTCAGGAAACGTATTTTCTTGAACTATTAATTTGGTGTTGACATGCCAACCATCTATAATGATTATCTTTTCATGAAACTACTGTATTATTGCTGACATGCCAACCATCTATGATGCAAAGCTGCAGAAACAAAATATTCTATGGCTGAATTACTAAACAAGGTTTTCCCTTATCCCCATGAATTCAGTAAGATACAGTGCGATTTATATTTATATTGTATTATATTCCTAGTCTGTGCCTAAAACCATAATTTTGTTCATTCATTTTTTCTCCCCTTCTCATTTTGAAGATTCTGATTCACATCAGGCATGGCACCAAAAGCAATATGATGGCTCCAAAACATTGTTGAAATAGGCATTTTTGAACTCTGAGCCTTGACAATAAGTGTTAATAGGCTACTCAACCATGCAGTGCTTCACACCTGAGCCTCATCGTGTATGATGACGGTGTGCTGGATGTTTCAGGAGCTATTTGACAAAGTGCCCTGAGTATGAGACTTGTGAATAACTCTGTGGAGAAAGGAAGAAGTGATCAATCAAATTTTAAATTACATCATTAGTAGAAAACAAGGGATAGTAATCAATGGTCATTATTCTAAATCCGCAGAGCAGCCCAAAGCTGGCTAGTACCTTTATCGTTATCGATCTATCAATCTATTATTGTGCACAGTGAATCAGAGCATATAGCTCATGTGGAGTATAAACATGGCATAGACCAGTTTGGCTGAATGGCCTATTTTTGTGCTGTAAATTCTATACAACTCTAAGTAATTCTATGCTGTGTTATCCAATATACAATTTGAGTGACTAATTTCTGGGGATTGAATTAAGATAACTTATCCTTTTAATAAAGTATTATGGGAGTTTTATGGGATTTTCAGATTGAGTTTCATGATTACGCTTATGTGGAAACTGTAAACCTTGATTATTGTATATTGTTAATGTTCGTTTATTTATATCTTACCCTTTTTAAAGCCCAGGATATGGAAGATGATATAAGAGAAAACACTCCAGGTTGCAGATAGATAATAGGTCCAGCTACCTGGGAAATGAGGTATTGCAGTAATAAGGGGCTATCAATGTGTGACAAGAGTGTAGAGTTGTTGGAGTCTATAATATTTGGAAAAGTGGATCCTTCAGTGTTGAAGCACTGAGTGGGTGGGGTGGGATCGGGCAGAAGTTCTAAGATATGTAGTGACTGCTTTAGGTTATGGCAATGGTGGGATGGGTTTCAAAGTAGTGGTTGTGTTCGGAAGATGGTGCTGAGGTACAATGTTGAAATCTGGGATTACTAACAAGGGGACCCTGAAGGGGAGTGAAGAGGTTGGTTGTCAGAGTGTTGGTGCAAGGATCTGGGAAAACCGGAATGGAAAATGCGAGATTTGTGAGCACTGGGAAAGGGATACCAGGATCTGGAAGGTGTTGGGGGGACCTTTGTTAGCACTAGAATGGATGCTGGTAGCATTGGAAGAATAACCTTGGTGTGTAATGGTGCTGATAGATTGTGGGAGAACTGGATAGATTTTCTTGGTATGGGAATAATGGGAGGCAGATCCTTCATTATGAGAACAATGGGAACGGGGTTGGTTGCTGCTCAGAAAAAGCATGAAATTAAAAGTTTTGACATGGGTGGGTCAGCAGTGGCAAGTGGGTGTTTGGTGTAAGTCAAACAACATAATGCTCCATTCAACTCTGACAAACCTAGATCTATCAGCTCTGAGCACCAACTGGAATGAGCTGATAACAAATGAAAGATCCTTTATTCACAAAATGTTGTTTGAAATACCCATGGTTCTTAGCAACAACTCCTTTTGTTTTCCAAGAATTCATCATGATTATTGCAAATCCCATTCTGTAGCATTTTTAGGCCATTTTCCCGACATTAACTTTAAAGGAGGATGTCACAGTCCGAAAGGATGCAGTGTATAGTTTCCCAGACTGTATCAGTAGAATTTTCTCATTGGTGTTTGCCCTGTATAGAATTTGCAATGAACACATGCTATGTCGAATGATGATTTTTAATCCATCGGTTGGAAACCTGAATTAAACTTTAAAAAACGGGAGAAAAAAAACAGATAAGGTCACTGCTGGTAGCTAAAATGGCCACCACGATTTGCATCTAAATAACTTACATACCAAGGTATTGAGGTGGAGACACATGCCTGGACATTACTAAGGAGGGATCTGTCTTCAGAATATCATGAAGTAGAATCGGTTTGGGTGGAAATTAGGAATAGCAGGAATCAGAAAACACTGGTGGGAGTAGTTTACAGGCCCCCTAACAGTAGTTTTATTATTGGGCAGAACATTAAATGGGAGATTATTGGAGCATGTAAAAAAGGTAATGTATTAATTGTGGGGGGACTTTGTGGGGCAATCAAATGGGCAACAGTGGTCTTGAAGATAAATTTGTAGAATGCTTTTGTGACAGTTTCTTGGAGCAATACATTGTAGAACCGACTAGGGACAAAGCTATCTTGGATCTTGTATTGTGTAATGAAGCCGGGTTACTAAGCAATGTTGTAGTAAAAGAACCACAGGGAAATAGTGATCATAATACCATTGAATTTCATGTTAAACTTGAAAGTGACACATTTCAATCACAAATAAGAATCTTAAACTTAAACAAAGTCAATTACGAAGGTATGAGGGGAGAACTGGCTAAGGTTAATTGGGTAAATAGACTGGAAAGTATGGCGGTAAATGAACAGTGGGAAACGTTTAAAGAAACAATTCAAAGGGTTCAACAAAAGTACATTCCATTCAAAAACAAAAACTCATCAAGAAAGACCCATCCGTGGCCCACTCAAGAAGTTAAGGAGAGTATTTGACTAAAAAGAGAGGCTTTTAATGTTGCAAAAATTAGTAGCAAGTCTGAGGATTGGGAGTGTTTTAGAAACCAGCAAAGGACCACCAAAAAGTTGATAAAAAGGGAAAAAATAGAATATGAGAGTAAACTAGCCAGCAAAATAAAAACAGATTGTAAGAGCTTTTGTAAGTACATAAAAAGGAAGAGAGTAGCTAAAGTAGACTTTGGTCCCTTAGAGGCAGAGACAGGAGAAATCATCACAGGGAATGAGGAAACGACAGAGGCATTGAACAAATATTTTGTGTCTTCACAGCAGAAGACACAAGTTCCATACCAGAAATAGGCAGTAACATAGGGACTAATAAAAGTGAGGAAATTAAGGATATTGATATCAGCCAAGAAAATTATTGGCGAAACATGAGGGACTAAAATCTGACACGTCCTCAGGACCAGATATCCTACATCCTATGGTTCTAAAAGAGATAGCTGCAGAGATAGTGGATGCACTGGCTATGATTTTCCAGAATTCCTTAGATTCAGGAATGGTCCCACCAGATTGGAAGTTGGCAAATGTTATAGAGTCATAGAGAGATACAGCACTGAAACAGGCCCTTCGGCCCACTGAATCTGTGCTGACCATCAACCACCCATTTATACTAATTCTACATTAATCCCACATTCCCCACCACATCTCCACATTCTCCGACCACCTACCTACACTAGGGGCAATTTACAATGGCCAATTTACCTATCAACCTGCAAGTCTTTGGCTGTGGGAGGAAACTGGAACACCCGACAGAAACCCACGCGGTCACAAGGAGAACTTGCAAACTCCACACAGGCAGCACGCAGACCCGAACCCAGGTCACTGCAGCTGTGGTGCTAACCACTGCACCACTTACACTGCTTTTCAAGAAAGGAGGAAGAGATAAAACAGTGAACTACAGGCCAGTTAGCCTAAGATCAGTTGTTGGGAAGATGCTGGAAACTATTATTAAAGAAATCTTAATATTGCACTTGGAAAAGCATAGTATGATTAGAACAAATCAGCATGGTTTTACTAAAGGGAGATCCTGTTTGACAAACTTATTAGAGTTTTTTGAGGATGTAACTAGTAGGGTAGATAAAGGGAAACCAGTAGATGTTGTATACCTGGATTTTCAAAAGGCATTCAATAAGGTGCCACATAAAAGATTAATAGGCAATATAAGGGCTCATGGTGTTGGGGTAATATATTAGCATGGATAGAGGATTGGTTAACAGACAGGAAGTAGAGAGTGGCAATAAATGGGGCATTTTCAAGTTGGCAGGCAGTGAATAGTGGGCTGCTGCACGGATCAGTGCTGGGGCCTCAGCTATTTACACTCTATATTAATGACTTGGAAGAAGACACAGAAAATAATGTATCTAAGTTTGCTGATGATACAAAGCTCGGTGGAAAGGTAAGCTGCGGAGAGGATGTAGAGAGGCTGCAAAGAGATATAGCCAGGTTAATTGAGTGGGCAACAAGATGGCAAATGGAGTATAATGTACGGAAGTTTGAAGTTGTTCACTTTGGTCATAAAAATAGAAAAGCAGAATGTTTTTAAAAAGATGTGAAACTGGTAAGTGTTGATATTCAGAGAGACTTGGGGGTACTCGTACAAGGAACGCACAAAGTTTACATGCAGATGCAGCAGGCTCATGTTGGCCTTTATTGCAAAGGGATTGGAGTACAGGAATAAAGAAGTCTTACTAAAATTGTACATGGCTTTGGTGAGACCGCACCTGGAATACTGTGCGCAGTTTTGGTCTCCACATTTAAGAAAGAATATACTTGCACTGGAGGCAGTGCAGTGCCGATTTACTAAATTGGTCCCTGGGATGAGGGGGTTGCCCAATGATGAGAGGCTGAGTAAATTGGGCCTATATTCTCTGGAGTTTAGAAGAATGAGGGGCGATTTAATTGAGACATGCAAGATTCTGAAAGGGCTTGATAGGGTAGAAACTGAGAGATTGTTTCCACTGGTTAGGGAATTTAGAACATGGGGTCATGGTCTCAGGATGAGGGGCCAATTATTCAGGACTGAGATGAGGAGAAATTACTTCACTCAAGGGGTTGTGAATCTTTGGAATTGTCTACCCCAGAGGGTTGTGGATGCTCTATCATTGAATATACTTAAGGCTGAGATAGACAGATTTTTGACCTTGCAGGGAATCAAGAGATATAGGGAGCAGGCAGGAAAGTGAGATTGAAGCCCAAGATCAGCCATGATCATATTGAATGGTGGAGCAGGCTCAATGGGCCATATGGTCTACGTCTGCTCCTATTTCTTGTGTTCTTGTGTCTGAATAGCCCTAACCAGAAAAATAGTTTGAGCAGTTGAATGAGCTACCTGGTCTCACCTCCATTAGCAAGACATTCAAAGCCATCTTGGAATATTAACATTGGTGGAGATGAATCCCTCAAGGGATAAACACTGAAACAATGAGACAAGAGAGATTGAAATTCTTAGACTTGGATCTCATTAAGTGCAAATGAGAGAATACACTGGATCATCATGTGACTGCCCCTCCATCTGGGTGAAACCTTGCAGTTTCTTCTTGCTACAGGAGACAAGCTGCTGAGTTTTGACAAGTGCAGGACCTAAGGGGGGTGTCTCCCTCTCTCTCTCTCCAGGTGACCTTGGATGTCCAAACCCTATCTGCTGGCTGCAAAACATCTAAGTCTCCCATTGCTGCAGACAGAGACTCTGGGAAGAAAACCATCTGTACCACTGTCTCTAAAAAAACCTTGAACCAGTTGGCCACATTTTCCAGCCAGGAACTTCAGGACCACAAATTCAACTGGAAGACCACTGAATTACCAATCTCCACAGACTGAATATTTTTTATTTGTTCTGGACTCTAATCCAACCAATCTATTCTTCTCCACTCTGTGTGTGTGATTCTTGCATGTGTGTGTATGTGTGTGAGTGAGTGTGTGTGTGTGTGTGTGTGTGTGTGTGTGTGTGCGCGTATGTGTGTGTGTGTGTGTGTGTGTGTGTGTGTGTGTGTGTGCGCGTATGTGTAAATGTTGGAGCATAGTTTATTATTTTTACTTAGATCAGGTTTTGTTTAAATACATAAACTAACCTCTTTCTTGTTTAAACTCAAGAAAACCTGTCCGATTGATTCTTTTACGATCATTGCACAAAAAAGGGTCAAACACTCACTGAATTGGTGAACACATCCACAGTTTAAAATAAATAAACCCTGTTGTGGTCAAACAAGGAGAGGGACAAGAGGGGAGCCTTTTGACCCCTCCTCACCTGATCGTAACAAATTTCTGACTTTAGTTTGTTCAACTCAATCCAAAACACAGTTGAAGTATTGGATTTATTTATTTTTTGTCAGATATTGTTTATCTTTTAATTATAATCCATTGTTGAATGAAACTCACTTACCACAGCTATCCTTCTATTATCAGCCATGGTTCAGTGGTAGCACTCTTACCTCTGCATTGGAAATTTCTGGGTTTAAGCCCCATTCCAGAGATAGACACACACCTAGGCTCCAGTGCAGTAATTCACATTCTTAAAGCAACACTTCCACAACTAACCCTTCATGGTGTTCTCTCTTTAACAGAAGTGCCAACTCAGCATCTTGCAAAATGGCTACTCTGCTCCCTCCCTACTTATGTTCACAACCTGAAAACCACGTCCTTCACTTTTAATAGCCTTCCCAGTTATCCTCACCATGCTTGTGGGTTGCTGCAGCCTGAAATATCCAAGTGCTGGTGTGCTTCTCTGAAACATGCCATGGCCCCTTTAAACAGAAATCCTTCCTCTGATAAAATGGCCACGTCATCCTGTTCATCTCCCTAATTAGTCAGGGTGCCCGACGCACAGTGGCAGCAGTATGTACCATCTACAAGATGCACTGCAGCAATGCACCAAGGCTCCTTAGACAGCACCTTCCAAACCCGCGACCTCTACCAACTAGAAGGACAAGGGCAGCAAATACATGGGAACATCACCACCTGCAAGTTCCCCTCCAAGTCACACACCATCCTGACTTGGAACTATATCGCCGTTCTTTCACTGTTGCTGGGTCAAAATCCTGGAACTCCCTTCCTAACAGCACTGTGGGTATATCTACCCCAAATGGACTGCAGCGGTTCAAGAAGGCAGCTCACCACCACCTTCTCAAGGGCAATTAGGGATGGGCAATAAATGCTGGCCTGGCCAGTGACGCATACATCTCATGAATGAATTAAAAAAAAAATACAACTCCAATATGACCTCCCTGCTTTTGTAATCTATGCCTCGATTGATAAAGGCAAGTGTCCCATATGCCTTTTTCACCACCCTATTAACCTGCCCTTCTGCCTTCAGCGATCTATGGACAAACACGCTAAAGTCCCTTTGTTCCTCGGAACTTCCCAATGTCAGGCCATTCATTGAATACTTCCATGTCACATTACTCTTTCCAAAGTGTATCACCTCACACTTTTCAGTGTTAAATTCCATCTGCCACATTTCTGCCCATTTGACCATCCCGTCTATATCTTCCTGTAACCCAAGACACTCCACCTCACTTTTAAACACTGGACCAATCTTTGTGTCATCCGTGAACTTACTGATCCTACCCCCCACATAGTCATCTATGTCGTTTATATAAATGACGAACAATAGGGGACCCAGCACAGATCCCTGTGGTACGCCACTGGACACTGGCTTCCAGTCACTAAAACAGCCATCTGTCATCACTCTCTGTCTCCTACAGCTAAGCCAATTTTGAATCCACCTTATCAAGTTACCCTGTATCCCATGTGCATTTGCTTTCTTGAGAAGTCTCCCATGTGGGACCTTGTCAAAGGCTTTGCTGAAATCCATGTAAACTACATCAACTGCACTACCCTCATCTATACATCTGATCACATGCTCAAAAAATTCAATCAAATTTGTTAGGCATGACCTCCCTCTGACAGAGCCATGCTGACTATTCCTAATCAAATTTTGCCTCTCCAAGTGGAGATAGATTCTCTCCTTCAGAATTTTCTCCAATAGTTTCCTTACCACTGACGTGAGACTCACTGGTCTGTAGTTCCCTGGCTTATCTCTACAACTTTTCTTAAATAGTGGGACCACATTAGCTGTTCACCAGTCCTCTGGCACCTCCCCCGTGGAAAGAGAGGAATTAAAAATTTGGGTCAGAGCCCCTGCAATCTCCACCCTCGACTCCCACAGCATCCTGGGACACAAATCATCTGGCCCTGGAGATTTGTCCACTTTTAAGCCTGCCAAAACCTCCAATACCTTTTCACTCCCTATGACAATTTGCTGAAGAACCTCACAGTCTCTCTCTCTGAGTTCCATAAATACATCCTCATTCTCTTGGGTGAATACAGATGTGAAGTATTCATTCAACACCTTACCAATGTCCTCTGGCTCCACCCAGAGATTTCCTCCTTGGTCTCTAATGGGTCCTACTCTTTCCCTGGTTATCCTCATCCCATTGATATACTTATCGAGTATCTTGGGATTTTCCCTACTTTTACCAGCCAGAGCTTTCTCATATCCCCTCTTTGCTCTCCTAATTGCTTTCTTAAACTCCATCCTACACTTTCTGTACTCCACTAATGCTTCCGTTGATTTGCTCTCCTTGTATTTGCTAAAAGCCTCTCTTTTCCTTCTCATCGTACCCTGAATGTTTCTGGTCATCCATGGTTCTCTGAGCTTGTTGCTCCTAATACCCTAGAGGGAACATGTTGGTCCTGTACCCTCCCCATTTCCTTTTTGAAGGCCCCCCACTGCTCTTTTGTAGATTTCCCAACAAGTAACTCTTTCCAGTCTACCTTGGCCCGATCCTGCCTTATTTTACTAAAATTCGCTCTCCCCCAATCCAAAACCTTTTTTTGCAACTTGTCTATTTCTTTCTCCATAACAAGCTTAAATTGTACCATGTTGTGGTCGCTATCACCAAAATGCTCCGCCACCAACACATCAACCACCTGTCTGGCTTCATTCCCCAGAATTAGGTCCAGCACTGCACCCTCCCTTGTTGGATCCTCTACATATTGAGCGAAAAAGTTCTCCTGTATACATTTTAAGAACTCCACTCCATCTAAGCTAAGGGAAAAGGGAGGTGGGTGGCAGTACTGATTAGGGAAGACATTGTAGTATTGGAAAGAAAGGATGTCCTTGACGGTCAAGGATAGAATACATTTAGTTAGAGTTGAGAAACAAGAAAGTTACGATCACAGTACTGGGGCTCTTCTATAGGCCTTCAAATTGCGAGAGAGAGAGAGGAGCAAATCTGCAGAGAAATCACAGAGCTGTGCACAAACTATAGAGTGGTGATATTGGGGATGTTGATTACCCAAATATAGATTGGGGTAATGTAAGAGTAAAGGGAAAGGAGGAGGAGGAATTTCTGAAATGTGTTCAGAACTTCCTTGACTGGTATGTTCTCGGTCCAACCAGGAAAGAGGCATTGCTGGATCTGGTGCTGGTGAATGAGGTGGGCCAAGTGGACCAAGTGTATGTGATGGAACACTTGGGTAAGAATGATCACTGTACCATAAAGTTTAGATTAGTAATGGAGAAGAGCAAGGAACAATCTAAAGTAGAACTTCTAAATTGGAAGAGGGATAACTTCAATGGAATGAGAGGAGATCTAGCCAGGGTAAAATTGAACCAAAGCTGACAGGAAAAACAGTAATGGCATAATGGGTGATCTTTGTGGCGGATAACAAATATGATGAAGAGGATGAAAAAAGAGGGTGTATGATGCACGTCAGGTGAATTCTTCAAGCGAAAAGCAGGCCAAATACAATAAGCTAGGAGGGGAAGTGTAGAGGAAAGTAAAACTGGCAAAGAAAGAATATGAGAATTGAATGGCCTTTAACATAAAAGGGAATCCAAAAGTCATGTAAATAGTAAGCAGGTAGTAAGATTTACCGGAATGGCTCCAGAGATGAAGGATTTTAGCCACAAGGTCAGGTTGGAGAAGCTGGAGTTGTTCTGCTTGGAGCAAAGGAGATTGATGGGAGGTTTGATAGAGGTGTAGAAGATTATGACGGGTTTAGATAAGGTAGACAAAGAAAAGCTGTTCTCATTAGCTAATGATACAAGGACTAGGGGACACAGATGTAAGGTTTTGGGCAAGAGATGCAACAACAACAGCAATATCTTGTATTTATATAGCACCTTTAAGGTAATAAAACATCCCAAGGTACTTCACAGGAGCATTATAAAACAAAGTATGACACTGAGGCACAAAAGGAGATATTAGGCCAGATAACCAAAAGCTTGGTCTAAGAGGTAAGTTTTAAGGAGTGTCTTAAAGGAGGAAGGCAAGGTGGAGAGGTGTAGGGAGTGTATTCCAGGAAATTGGATGGGCACTTGAGGAAATAAACTTGCAGGGCTATGGGGATAGAATGGGGAAATGGGGCTGACTAGATTGCTCTCGAGAGAGCCAGCATAGACTCAATGGGCTGAATGTCCTCCTCCTGTGCTGTACTGATTCTATAACTCTATGCCTAGGCAGTTGAAGACATGGCCACCAATGGTGGAGTGATTAAAATCAGAGATGCACAAGTAGCCAGAAATTGAGAAGCACAGATATCTTGGAGGGTTGTGGGACTGGAGCTGATTACAGAGATAGGGAGGGGCGAGGCCATAGAGAGATTTGAAAACAAGCATGAAAATGTTAAAGTCAAGACGTTGCTTGACCGGGAGACAGTGTAGGTCAGCAAGCACAGGAGTGATAGGGGAATGGGATTTAGTGTGAGTTAAGATGTGGGCAGTGGGGGGATGTGAGGAAGAACATTTTTATGCGGCAAGTCATAATGACCTGGAACCCGCTACCCTACGAGGATGGTGGAAGCAGAGACACTCAATGATTTCAAAAGGAAATTGGATGGGCACTTGAGGAAATAAACTTGCAGGGCTATGGGGATAGAAAGGGGGAATGGGACTGACTAGATTGCTCTCGAGAGAGCCAGCATGGACTCAATGGGCTGAATGTCCTCCTCCTGTGCTGTACTGATTCTATAACTCTATGACTAATTGCCCGCCACAGACAGGGCATCAGAAGGGGCTTCCCTAACCCCAACACCTCATCCCTACAAGGAAAAACCAATTGAGTTTATGGGGAGTCAATCAGCTCTTGCTGTGGGGGAATGGCAAGATCGTCTACAACTTGTTGGCAGCAGGTTAGTGACTTAGTGCCTATGTTGTCACCATGGCCTTCCTGTGAAGCAGCACACAGCCGAAACCTTGCACCTCCTGCTCTGTCTCTTCAATCTCAAGGGGATAATGTTTATCCAATATTTACCCAAACTTTGCTTCTACTTTCTTTTCCTGCAGATCCACCAAAGGAGGAGGAAGAAGAGCTTTAGCTCCACAATACTGACATTGCTCAGGACAGTAGTGCATGCTCGACCTCCAGCCATCTCTGCGTGGCACTACATCAGTGGAAAATGAGAAGCAATGCCAACTTGCCAAGGAGCATCTGACACCAGACAAGGGCCACCTCAGGCCCGTGAGCCTTTGGTACAATAGGACTAGGCAATCATCTCCTGCCATCCTAGCCTTCAGGTGGCACCTAAAAACACGAGAACAGATGCCACAGGGAACCCCATACTTGTTCCTGAGAAGCCCTGACTGTGGGTGAAGACAAGGAGGCAGTGGATAGCAATCTTCCAGTGGCCTGAGCCTGTGAGAAGCAGTCAGATGATTTTGCAGAGTAAAAAAAATCAATATGAAATATTGGCACCCGGCATTTTGAATATCACTTGTACATAGATTGCTGATGATTAGTTTATTTTATATACATATTGTTAGAAATTTGCTCCGTTCTTAAGATGTTTTGAGAACTTGTGATAAAAAGTGTGGACATTGGTTCATTTGGAAACCTGAAAAGATTACATGGATGTGTTTTTTCTGCAAGGGTCATTGGGAAGACACTTGAGGTTTTGTTTGAAAACAAACCTTTACTGGATATCACATGCCTAAGCTAAATAAACAACAGAAGCCTTGGTGACTTGGGGGAGATGTTTATAGAGAAGTGACATGTCAAGATTTATGGTGGTCAGGAGTTTTTGACTTTCTGGATGGGGTGTGGACTGTTTTGAATGTCAGTTGGGTTTGTAGCCTGCTGAAACACCCAACTCATCTTTCTCCACCTCTTTGAGAGACGCTGAAAAAGATCCAATGTATGATAGCTAAAACCCCTAAAGCCTCATTTCTCCTGAGAAGCTCCTGGGAAGCCTGCCAGATTAATTCTGGACACCGCTTGAAAAAAACTGCTCCAGAAAAGATCCCAGTGACCCATCTATGTGTACTCATATGCCAGACTGTATGCCATTTGGGACACAACATATCTTATCCTTTTTCTTCAAGAATTAACAAGTATTTGGCTAAAGTTTTTTTTTTGTAAAAGACCTCTGCAGAGAATTTTTTTTTTATCTGACCGGTGTGCGTGTGTTTGTGTGTGTGCATGCGCACGCACGTGTGTTGGGTATCTAGAAGGGAATATCTATTTACAATCATATTTCAAACTGTGTTAATGCTTTGCTTTGTTACTGGATGAGTCTTGTTTTATAATAAACTGATAAAAGAAACCTGGCTGGTAAATTTTATTCTGGGATAAAGAGTAAAGTATAGGATTGACCATGGGTAAACATTTAAATATATGTTGTGGCCTGTGGAGAAGTGGAACTAGAAAAGACAGTGCACTCCTCCCGCCTCGGGCATAACTATATATATGTTTGCACACAGTTAGGTTAATTTGGATGCTCTGTTTAATTTTGTGCCTCTTTTTGAATTTTAAATAAAGAGGATGACAGCAGTAGTCAAATATATATTGGAACGGAAAAAATAGTCCTGAAAGTAAATGGTCTCATGCTGATGTTAACATTGCTCCTGACACCAACCACGTTGTATATATGCTGTGTTAAAGAGAAATCAATACACGCAAGTAAAACATATTTTACCAGATGAATCAGACCTTCAACATTTTGTTTAATGGATTTCAAAATGACCTGTACGATAACAACAAAGTACCTTTCAGGTCCTCTCTCATTAAACACTTACTTATCCACGTTGAGCGGGAAAAATAATTACCTCAGTCACATGCCTAGAGAAAACAAACTCCCTTTTCAGTTCTAAATGGATTTCTGATCATTTGCAATTTAAACGTTTTGGTCTAGCTGAATTGTTCAGAAAGCAGATGTACAGTGCCCTTTTCCACTTTATTTCCTATGACTTTTTAAACATATATTTGTCCTTCAGTTTCATGAAGGGAATTTATTGTGCCTTCAGTCTTCCCAGGTAAAGTAGTTCATCTAATTGTTGATATTTTACACTGAAATTTGTGTAACAATACCTATCAGAATAACATGAAGCAAAAGGGGAATCTTTAGCTATCAATCTGGCAGTGGACATGTTAAACTCTGATCATCCGATTGGATGGTTTTGATTTTAGTTTCTACAACAACAACAACAACTAGTATTTAAATCAAACCTTTAATGTAATAAAATGCCCCAAGGTGCTTCACAGGAATGTTTTGAAGTATAATCGGACACTGAGCCACATAAGACAATATTAGGACAGACAGCCAAAAGCTTGGTCAATGAGTTAGGTTTTAAGGAGCATCTTAAAAAGGAAAGAGAGGCGGAGAGGTTTAGGGAGAGAATTCCAGTGTTTACGGCCTAGACAGCAATGGTGCAGCAATTAAAATTGAGGATGCTCAAGAGGTCAGAACTAAATGAACGCAGATATCGCAAAGGGTTGTGGGGCTGGAAGAGATTACAGAAATAGGAAGGGGTGTGGCCACGGAGGGATTTGGAAACAAGGATGGGAATTTTAAAATCGAAGCACTGCTTGACTGGGAACCAATGAAGGTCAGTGGGCACAGGGGCGTTGGGTGAACTGGTCTTGGCACAACTGTACAGAGAGTAGAATGTCAGAGATCAGCCAGGAGTGCATTGGAATAGCTACTTCCAGAGGTAACAAAGACATGCAAGTGGGTTTCAGCAGCAATGAGCTGAGGCAGGGCAGAGTCGGGAGATTTTATGGAGGTGGAAATAAGCAGTCTTGCTGATGGCACAGATATGTGGGGGTCGGAAGCTCACCTCGAGCTCAAATATGATTGCAAACAGTCTGGTTCATCCTCAGAAAGTCGACATGTAATGGTAAAATAGGAGGGGCCAAGGCTAGATCCTTGCCGAGTCAAATCGTCAGCTGATTGAATATCTTGAATCAGCTCTCCACTGGCAGATTAAAGCATTATGGGGCATAATTAAGTGATAAATGAAATGATCAACAGTTACAGGCTACACTGGTATTAAATGATGGACAATTAAGCAGTCCACAGGAGGAGGTGGCCCTATGAACATCCCCATCCTCTATGATGGTGAAACTGATGCAAAAGGCAAGGCTTAAGTATTTGCAACTATCTCCAGCCAGAAGGATGATCCTTCTCGACCTCCTCCTGTAGTCCCCACAATCAAAGTACCAGTCTTCAGCCAATTCGATTCACTCCACGTGGCATCAAGTAGTGGGTGAGTATACTGGATACAGCAATGGCTACAGGCTTTGATAATATCCTGGTTGTAATGTTCAAAACTTGTGCTCTCGAACTAACTACACCTCTAACTAAGCTGCTCCAGTACAGCTACAATATTGACATCTGTTAATTGTATATCAATTATTTGATTATATACAGGTGGAGGATGTTAACTGGGGTCTTACTTGAGCACTTAAAAGCAGACACTTACTGAGCTTGAGTGAGGAGCTATATATTTGTCATCCTTTTACTCTGTACAATAAATGTGAAACTGAGTAAAGATAGGCTCCAGCATTATCCTTCCATAACAAACTTTCTGGAGTTTAACAGCATCTACTCATCAATGTGGAAAATTGCCCAGGTATGTTCTATCCACAAAAAGCAGGAAAGATCCAATCCAGCAATTATTGCCCTATCAGCCTACTCTCAATTGTCAATAAAGTGATGGATGGAGTCATCCAATTTCTATCAAGTATCAATTACTCACCTACTCATTGATGTTCAGCTCTGGTTCCATGAGGGTCACTCAGCTCCAGACCACATTAAAGCCTTAGTCCGAACATGGCCATAAGAGCTGAAATCCAAGGGTGAGATGAGAGTTACTGACCTTTACATCAAGGCAGCATTTAACAGATAGAGGCATAAGCAAAACTGAAGTCAATGAGATCGGAAGAAAGCTGACACAAAGGAAGATGGTTGTGGTTTTTGGAAGCCAATCATCTCAGCCCCAGGACATTGCTGCAGGAATTCCTCAGGGCAATGTCCTTGGCCTAACTATCTTCAGCTGCTTCATCAATGATCTTACCTCCATCAGAAGGATAGATGTGGGGCTGCTCGCTGATGATTGCAGTGTTCAGCTCCCCTTGCAATTCCCCAGATAATGAAGCAGTGCATGCCAGAATGCAGTAAGATCTGGGCATCATCCAGGGGTTTAGGATGATAAAATGGTAAGTAACATTAGTGCCACACAAGTGCCAGAGAATCATCATTTCTAACAAGAGAGAACCTAATCACCTCCTCATAACAGTCAGTAGCATTCTTTGGCCTCCTTGTCTCGAGAAACAATGGGTAAGCGCCAAGAGGTGGTCAGTGGTTTGTGGAGCAGCACCTGGAGTGGCTATAAAGGACAATTCAAGAGTGACAGACTCTTCCACAGGTGCTGCAGATAAAATTGGTTGCTGGGGCTGTTACACAGTTGACTCTCTCCTTGCACTTTTGTCTTTTTTCCTGCCAACATCTAAGTCTTTTCGACTTGCCACTCTTTAGCCCCGCATTTATGACTGTCCGCCAGCTCTGCCGATCACTGGCAACTGACTCCCACGACTTGTGGTCAATGTCACAGGACTTCATGTCGCGTTTGCAGACGTCTTTAAAGCGGAGACATAGATGGCCGGTGGGTCTGATACCAGTGACAAGCTTGATGTACAATGTGTCCATGGGGATCCTGCCATCTTCCATGCAGCTCACATGGCCAAGCCATCTCAAGCGCCACTGGCTCAGTAGGGTGTATATGCCGGTGATGTTGGCCACCTCCAGGACTTCTGCATTGGAGATACAGTCCTGCCACCTGATGCCAAGGATTCTCTGGAAGCAGCCGAAGATGGAATGAGTTGAGACTTCGCTCTTGGCTGACATACGTTGTCCAGGCCTTGCTACCGTAGAGCAAGGTACTGAGGACACAGGCTTGAAACAGTCGGACTATTGTGTTCATTACCATAGCTGAATCCCTCATCATTAATATCCAGGGAGGCAGGGTGTCTCAATTGACTAGAAACCCAACCAAACAAGCCACATAAATGCATAGATAATAGAACAGGCCAGAGGTTGGGTATTCTGCAGTGAGTGGTTCACTTTCTGACCCAGCAAAGCCTCTTCAATATCTACAAAGCACAAGTCAGGTGTGTGATGGAATACTTTCCACTTGCCTGAATGGGCGAAGTCGCTATAATACTCAAGAAGCTTGGCACCGTGCAGGAAAAAGTCATTCACTTTATTGACAGCCCATCCACCAGATTAAATATCTATTCCCTCCATCACCACCATATCGTGGATACAGCATGTACTATCTGCACAATTCAGTACAGCTACTCGCCATGGCTTCTTTGACAGCTGCTCTCAAGACCTCCACTGTCTAGAAGGACAAGACCAGTAGGTGTATGGGAACACCATCACCTCCAAGTCACACGCCATCCTGACTTAAGACATATACAAGCTGTTCCTGGATCAAAATCCTGGAACTCCCTATCTAGAAGCATTGTGGAACTACCTTCATCATAAGACCTGCAGCATTTCAAGAAGAAGGCCCACCACCACTTCTCTTGTGTATCTAGGAATGGGCAATAAATGCCAGCCTTGCCAGTGATGCCCA